>NW_026944128.1:0-75595 GCF_033296635.1 Dichotomopilus funicola
TCCGGAATTGCATCCCACGCCTCCTGAATAGCCGTACGGAGAGCCGCAAGACTAAGCCGTTGAAGATCTGGGTGATGGTCCTCGACGTAGTTCTTCAGCCACTGCCAGAGGTTTTCTATCGGGTTGAGGTCCGGGCTCCGAGCAGGCCACTCCAACAGCTCAAGTCCAAGTGCCGCAATGAGACGCCTCGTTGAGCGAGCTGTATGGGCAGCAGAATTGTCCTCTTGGAAGACAAACTCACAGCCGTGAGACTCCCAGAACTGCCGTACAAGAGGAAGTATAAATCGCTGATATCTCTCAGCGTTTATACCCCCGTATACCTTCTCCTAGAAGAACCCGGGTCCCTTGTGCCGTCCTGCAAAGCAGCCCCAGAACATCTAGCCGTGTGGTTTCTGCCGAAGAAGTGCCCAAGTACGAGGGTTTTCAGTGTCGTACACGGTAATTAATCCACCTCTTCCACATAGGGTTATTGGTAGCCCAAGTCTCGTCGCTAAAGATAACCTTTTCCCAGTCCTCAGGATTAGGTCGCAGAGCCAACTGCTCAAGTGTAAAGGCGAGTCGTGTAGCCCGGTGCTGAGCAGTCAGTTCAATCCTACGGGGGCGTTTTCTTCCCGAGTAACCCATTGATCGCAGAGCTTTGAAGATTGCAGTCTCTCCAAAGAGCTCAAAACCTGGGATGTAGTACTTCAAATCGTTCCATGGGAGCTCGCGGAAGAGGTCGTCAGCTTCGAGGTAGTGGCATTGAGCGTCGGAGATTTTTTGTCTCCATCTCCCCCGCTTTCTCCTCAAATCACCGGGAACGCTTCTCCCTCTTGGCGGCGGCACCTTTCTCGTTCTCTCCAACAACAGGCTGAAAGCACAATTTAGACCGGCCGGGCTGCTGCCGGCCCGCGGTAGGTAGCCAAGCACCTGCGCAGCCGTCCGTTGTTTGCCAAACCATGGATGTACGTACTATCTGTTAATTACCCCTTCTCCGCATATGGAGCTAAGGTGTGAACGCTAAGTGCTCGTGACACCCCCCTCTTAGACCCCCGAGCTTGGCCGGCACTTCAAGACTTCCCAAGATTAGAGAATGGGGTTGGGAATGGCAGTGGATGTGCAGAAGATGCTTCTGGCCATATTAATTGTTGGGCCGAACCGGATCGGCTTGGGGGGATAACCACTAATATGGAAGCCCCCCTTTGTGGTCTTAAATAACTGCTCTCCCGTATGCCCCCGCTGTCGCAAGCTTCATCAGTAATTATTGTCCATCTTTCTAGTACCCTCAAATTCGGGTATACCTGCCTGAGCCTTCGATGGTCTGGACTTGAGCGCAGAACGATACACCGGCAGTCGGGCTTCGCCTCTGCACTTCTCGAGAAATGGGATCTCCCGCCGAAGACGAATCGTGGCGCACCCACTGGAAGTGCTTCGTTGCCTGCGGAATCATCGTGCTTTCGCCGTTTCAGTATGGCGTCGACTTTGGCCTCATCGGCGGCCTGCAGGCCATGCGCGGCTTCCTCCAGGTGTGTAGATCCCATCATTGGCACCATCGCGAGACGCGTTTTCAACCAGTATTTTTTTTAACTATTATCATAATCTTGACCACGGCCACTAACAAAGACCAACAGATCTTCGGCCACGAAGCCCCCAACACCCCCCTCGGTTGGAACCTCGACACAACACGCCAACAGCTGATTTCCTCCCTCATGACTCTTGGCGCCTTCATCAGTTCCGGGACGGCTGGTCTCACAGCCACCTATGTGAGCCGCAAGCAGTGTCTGTGGATAGCCTGCCTGGGCTGTTGCGTCGCAAACATTATGATGATGGCCACTGAGAATATTGGCGCACTATATGCCGGGCGGTTCATCATCGGGCTGGCGAACGGGTATTTTATGACCTTTTCGCAGCTGTACATCCAGGAGAGCAGCCCGGCAAGGTATCGCGGGTGGTTTATTACCGCGTTTCAGTTTTTTACGTCGTTTGTATGTCCCTAGCCTCCAGGCCCCCCCAGACTAAACAGTATAACGGAGGGTGAGGGCTAATTTACTGCAACCTTCTAGGGCACCCTCATCGGCACTATCATCGACTGGGCAACCGCGAGCCGCCCCGACAAATCGGCCTACCTCATCCCGCTCGGAATGATCTACATCGTGCCCGCCATCATGACGGTAGCCCTCTTCTTTATCCCCGAATCACCTCGCTGGTTTATCCTTACCGGCCGCTACGAAGAAGGCGTCAAGTCCCTCCGGTGGCTGCGGCCCGCCGGTGCTGATGTCGACAGCGAGGCGGCCGAGATCAAGGCTGCGATTGATCGGGAAACCGAGATGGGCAGCGGGGCGTCGGTGTTGGATATGTTTGTGAATCCCATTGACCGGCGGCGGACCTTGTTGGCTGTGTGTGCTGTCACGTTACAGGCCGCGTCAGGGTCGATGTTTATTATCGGTGGGTTGTCTGATCCTCCTGCTTCTGTTCCCCCCCCCTTGGCCTGTTCGTAATGGTTTATTACTGACAACTGCGAATAGCATACAAAGCTTACTTCCTCGGCATGTCGAAGGTCGCCAACCCCTTCGGCATGAGCAACATCCTCTCAGCCATGGGCATCCTCGCCATCATCTTCAATTCCCTCATCGTCGTCCGCTACGGCCGCCGCCGCGTCATCCTAATGACCGGGCTCGTCCTCTGCGGCGTGTTCCAACTCATCATGGCCGTCGTGTACGACAAACAGCCCGGCACGACCTCCACGGGCCAGGTCCTCGTCGCGTTTACCTGTGTGTACATGATGAGCTACAATGGCATGATCGCGACGTATGCTTGGTTGGCTGGCGGCGAACTGCCGTCGCAGCGGCTGAGGAGTTATACATTTGGTCTGGCGGCGGCGGTCGGGTTCTTGTTTGCGTGGTTGACGACGTTTACGGCGCCGTATTTTATTAATCCGGAGTCGTTGAACTGGGGCCCGCGGTATGGGTATATCTGGTTCCCGTCGTGTGTGGTGGCCACGTTGTGGGTGTATTTCTTCTTGCCGGAGACGAAGGGGCGCACGCTTGAGGAGATTGATGAGATGTTTGAGAAGCGGTTGCCGGCGAGGCGGTTCAGGAAGCATGTCTGCGTAGGACATGTAGTGGGGGTCAAAGTGGAGGACAAGGAGAAGGAGAAGGATGGGAGTGTGAGAGAGGTGGAAAAGGTTAGCGTTGATGGAGAGAAGGATGTGTGATGATTATGACGCTTATCATGATGAGTAATTGAGTGAGGAGATGTTGTTAATATCCCAACTTGTGGGAAAAGCTTGATGTCACTATCGTCGGTTTCACCACGCTCGATGGAATTAAATGGGGTTAATCTGGAGTTAGGAACTTGGGAAGGGAACAAAAAGCTCGCCACTGAACCCTATTCCCATCCGGAGGAATAGCGGTCGGTGGTTACGAAAAGCCCAACCAGGGGCTTTTAATTCGCTGGTCCCGGGAACCGAACCCGGGAGCTCTTCGATTTACGACGGTAGTGGCAGGGCCAGACCTACTCCCAATGCCGCTGAGCTAATCTACCGGTGTGTTTGGCTCTTGGGAGGGTCGGTGACAGGGACTCTGCGCGAGGGGGTGATATGGGGGGACCTGTCTGGGAAGGAACGGCAAAGGAGTTGTGATGAAAGGCATCAGGGGCCGGCTGGTGCCTCACTGCCTTCATCTCCATCAGGTACTAGGTAAACAATTCCCATCTCCGACCGTGTAGAACAGCTGCCTTAATTGTGCATTGAGTGTCCAAATCGATTTACACCCAAATTTCCAACCAGCACAACATTTCATCTATGATCTTCCTCCTGCAGCTCCTTGTCGCAGCAACCAGCATTTCTAATCCCACTACTCACCTGACCGTCAAGATATTCGTTCGGGAATTACTCGGCCCGATAAGGGGCGTCAAGACTTGAGCCGCCCAGTTTAGAACCGAGAGACATGCAGCTGATCGCCATGGGTGTCTTACACTAGTGTAGGCAATGAGACTCCATCCCACGCGTTTCATTCTTGGGACTCGGAGATTTGGACGGCCAATGACGGTGACGGATATAAACCATATTCGCTAACCTGCAAGAGGTTTACGTGTGGAAGAAAAAAAATAATGCCACAGTATTGTTATTTTTGTTATTTTGCCTGACATTCTTCAACAAGTGTGTAATTTTTCTCGATCTCACTTGCCGATGAGTGTGAGGAAAGGTTCGGGCCGGATCGTCGATCTTCTCGGCCGAGAATATTATCTAATACCCCGCGATATTCCCTGATGTTAATCCCGTCGCGACGACTCTTTGTTCGAGAATGCGACATGTGGGCATCATTGACATGATACCGGGCTTAAGTGCTTAATTCCGTAGTGTGTCCCCCAATCTCCGTCGATGCTTGTTCAAAGTGCCTGCTAAAGAGGAAAATGCACAAATTTACAGGGCGGTGGATTAGGTAATGCACGAGTCTTCGTGCTATAAAGATGTCTTGGCTCTCTCGGCCTACCACTTTTGGAATCTGAACTCGACTTTTCAACATCGTCTTCAACGACAATTGGTAGTGACCCATCATGGCGGATGCCGACGAGAAGGTTCCGGTTGGGGTCGAATCCCCAATTGAACAGAGGGCCATCGGAACGACGAAAGATAAAGACCATATTTTCGAGGACGCACCTTCGAACGCGCCCGCCAAGACTGAAGATGGCGTCAAGGACGAACACAACAACGCCAACGATGACAACGACAGCGACGCCAAACCCCAAGATCCAGAGAACCCATCGCCGGAAGCGCCTAAACCTGTGTACTCGGTCTTCTCCCCCGGCATGAAGCGCTTCCTAGTGGTCACGACCGTCTTCGGCACCTTCTTCTCCCCTTTCTCATCGTCCATCTACTTCCCCGCCATCACACCCATCGCCAACGAATACGGCCGACCAGTATCCGACATCAACCTGAGCGTAACAACATACCAGATCATGCAAGCGCTAGCCCCGCTCTTCTTCGGCGACCTCAGCGACCAGATCGGTCGCCGGCCTGTGTACCTGCTCAGCTTCGCCATCTACCTCGGCGCCAACATCGGCCTGGCCGTGCAGCACAGCTACCCGGCGCTGATGGTGCTGCGGGCGATGCAGAGCACGGGCAGCAGCGCGACGGTGGCGATTGGGAACGCGGTCATGGCGGATTTTGCGACGAGTGCGGACCGTGGCGGGTTCATTGCGGCCGTGCAGGCGAGTGTGATGTTTGCGCCCGCGCTGGCGACGACGTTGGGGGGGATTTTGTCGCAGTTTTTGGGGTGGCGGTCGACGTTTTGGTGTTTGGTGATTATGACGGGGGTGTTTTTGGCGGTGTATCTGCCGGCCGTGCCTGAGGTAAGTGTCAAACTGATCACCCTGTACAAAAACCATGGAAAAGAAACCCCCCCCCAAAGGAAGGGAAAAAAAGACCACAACTGACTGGGTAATTAGACCGCGCGGAACATCGTTGGCAACGGCTCGATACCACCTCCCAAGTCCCACACCTCGCTGTACACACACTTCCGCCAGCGCAAACTCCGACGCCAGCTCGCAGACGACCCCGAAGCCCTAGCGGAAGCCCTCCCCCCTCCCAAGAAACTCCCACTTAAAATCCCCATCCCCAACATTTGGGCCGCCGTAGTGATAATCTTTGAGAAGGACGTCGGCCCGCTCATGCTGTTCATGTCCCTCTTCGTCATGGCTAACTACGCCGTCATGGTACCAATCCAAGACGTCATCCGCCGACAATACAATTTCAACGACCTCCAAGTCGGCCTCTGCTTCATCCCCTTCTCGGTCGGGTCCGTGGTCCGGTCCATCGTGATGGGCAAAGCCCTCAACTGGAACTATGCACGCGTCGCAAAAAGCATTGGCGTATCACCCGACCGCAAACGCGGCGACGACCTGCGCAATTTTCCGATCGAGCGGGCGCGGCTGGATCTCCTGTGGCCGTCGACTTTCCTCGCCGTCGGCATGATCGTCGGGTGGGGCTGGGTCGTCACGGCGGGGACCAGCCTGGCTGCGCCGCTGGTCGTGCTGTTCTTTGCGGGTCTTGCGCTGGCCGGGCCGGTCTCGGTCTTGACCACGTTGTTGGTGGATTTGTATCCGATGAATCCGGGGAGGGTGTCGTCGACGTTTAATTTGACGAGGGCTACGTTTAGTGCGGTTGGTACGGCGGTGGTGCAGTATATGATTGAGGCGTGGGGGTATGGGTATACGTATTTGTTTATGGGGTTGATTGTGTTGGCTGCGAGTCCGAGTGTGTTGGTGGTAAGGAAATGGGGGCCCAAGTGGAGGGAGGAGCGGTATCAGCGGTTTGCTAAGAAGCAGCAAGAGGCGGAGAGTACCTAGGGGTTAGGGACATAGAGATACCCAGCGTTTCCTTTCTTTCTTTTTTCTTTTTCTTTTTTTTGTGGTTGGCTTTTGCCCACGCTACATTAGATTATTATCGAGGCTGTTTCAGGATTTAAGCTCGGACTTAATAGAGGGTTGACTTACAGCTTCGGGCTGGCGGCAGCTCGCACTTGACGTGTCATCATCCGAATATCACTGGAAGATGAACCTTGATGTTTCAACTTTACAGTTGGAGCAACTGATCCTCAAGTAGGCTCAAGAATATAATCCGAGCTGACGCCGAGACTACCCATCATCCGAGTGTATCCCAACACATCGAGATAAGCATAGCATATATTATGATGATATTACGCCGCAACTTAACTCAATCTCATTCACAACAACTTACTCAACCAACCACAACATTAATTAACCACATTTTCGACACAACAACAACACACAACACACAACACCACCAAAATGTCCGCACCCAAACCCAATAATATCCTCCGCCGCAACCGCGGAAACAACACCACCACCACCACCACGACAACCACAAACCCAACCCAGCGTCCTCCCGCCCAGGCCATCCCCGACTTCGCCCAAATCCAGCCCGAACAACTAGTGCCCACCCCCGAGCAGCAGCGGCGATTTGAGAGAACAGGTGGCTTTGGCACACCCCCGAAAGAATACCGTCTCCGCTTCTACTGCCTGACATGTCAGAACCGGCCCAACCACAACGGCGCATGTGCCACCGCCAAAAAGCTCAATGCTGCAATGCCGACGCGGTTTGCGTGGCATTATGGCGCGTATTCTAGTCCGCATGTGTGGGACTGGGAGTTGGGGATTGAGTTTTGTCCTCCTTTGCCTCCTTCTGATGCTACTTCTGGTGGTGCTCCTCCTGCTGCTGCCGCTAGGAACGGAAATGGGAATTGGAACGTCACTGCGAAGGTGAAGGAGGTGGTGAGGGCGGTTGTTGGGCCGTTGAAGGACCCTGCTCCTCCTGCTGCGGCTGCTGCGACTGCTTCCGCGGCTGCGCCAAAGAAGCAAGAGGGGACGGTGAAGAAGGTGATTCAGGGGTTGAGGAAGAAGAACGGGGAGAAGAGTGAGACTGCGACAGCGGTGCCGACACCTGTGGTGCCGCCGCCGTTTAAGGTGGATGATTTCTTGGCTGGGCTGAAGGCGAAGGGGGTTACGTACAAGACAACGCCTGAGGCATTTCCGTAGTGGGTTGCTTGTCTAGTTGTAGCGGGGTTGGTATTAACAGTACGGTCGGTCTTATCGGAGGAATAATTAACTCGTCTTATCCAATGTTCCTTATGTCCAAGAGAAACAGAAACCTCACACCCCCTGTTCAGCATCGCCCGGCACATCATCCGGATACTGATTCACAAAATCCGTCCGTCCATCCATCAACACATCCGCATTCAACCGCACACTCCACCTCACCATATCCGTCATCGCCGTCTCCCTGAACGCGTCCCCATGATCCCCAATATCACTCATAATATTCATCGGCCCAATCATCCGATGATGATGAAACAAACTCGGCTGCGTCGTCAAACACTGTCTCCCCGCCTTCCTCCCCTTCTCCCCCTCGCAAAAATACCGCAACAGCAAATCATACGCCGTGCTCACATCCTTCAATCCAACCTCATGCAACAGTCTCCGCGCCCCACGCTGCGTTAGCGCATACCCCAGCGTGCACACCCCCTCCTGCACGTGGTGATACGCACGGGTATGGTCCGGGTAGTTTTCCTTGAGCGTGAAGGGGATGTTGAGGGTCCAGAGGTTTTTGCGCGGCGCGACGGTCTCGTCGTCGCGGCGGATGATGCGTGCTTTGGGGACAGTCCGGCTGCGCTTGAAGGGGAAGTGCATGCCGCAGTGGCCGACCCAGAGGATGTCCCAGTTGTCGCCGTAGGGGGAGGCCGTGGGCGGGGTGGTGGAGGGTAAGGAGTGGAAGTCCCAGTCGGGGAGGGACTCGGGGGAGTTGTCACGGGGTTGGGGGTAGGTTTCGTCGGCGTAGGTTGGGGGGGTGCGGCCGCCTGGGGAGGAACGGAGGGGTTGGGTTAGGGCGTGGGTCGAGAGGGCGAAGTCGTGGAGTTGGTCGCGGATGCGGACGTCCCAGTCGACGTCGTCTTCGAGGATCAGGGCGGTAGTTAGGTTGCGGTGGACGATTCTGCGGGCGTTAGTATTTGCTTCAGCCTTGTCTATAACGGCAAGCGGAATAATCAGGTGACAGATGTGATAGAGCCGGGACATACTCTCGTACGGCATTCATATGTGCCCGCCAGGACCCGATCGAGGCATCGGCCAAGCGAGTGTGCTCCGGCGACGACGGCACGGCCTTGTCGGGCACATCCTTGCCCATGACGCCGTCGATGAACTCGAACTGCATGTCGCTCAAGGCAGCTTGTAGGACCATGCCATCGCGGCGGTCGGAGCGGGACGGCAAGCCGACGACGAAGATTTTCTCAAACTGGGGTTGTCAGTGTGTTTGTTCTCAGCCATATCCATCTCAGTCTCATCTCATCTCATTTTTTTGGTGAGATGATTATGAGATTCACAACGGTAAATGGACAAGACAGGCACTCATCGCATCGATGAAACAACCCTGGGCAAGAATACGATGAATGAGACCGGCACCAAAAGACACTCACACCAAACGTGCTATTCGCAATGTCACGCAACGGCCCCCTCGTCCAGTGCCGAGGATCGCGTGCCGACGACGGATTCGGGCCGCTCCCTGGGTCGCTGCGGAACTGGAAAAACAGGAAAATGACCACGAGCGCCGTAGCCAGGGCCCAGAACCCCCGTTTCTGGAACAGCCGAAGGGCCATCGCGGGGTTGGGTCAGGGAACCAAATCGCTAGAACCAAAAGGAGTTATGAGAGAACAGAAGGTAAATATAATTTAAAAGAATATTATAATGGCGTCGTCGTCGTTGCGGCCCCAAACCATTCCCCATCAGCCGCTGTCAGATGAACGTTTGTGACACTTGACAATTCACGGAAGCGGCAAACGGACTTCCGCGTGAAGGGACGCGCGCCAAAAAGAGATTTGTTAGCTGCTGTCCACGAAACGTGGACCTTCATCCCAACCAACCCCTGAGGCCCTGGACCCAACTCAGGGGCTGTGGGTGGCTCGGGTGGTTCGTCTCAAGTTGGCGGTCCATCGCATTCGACCCGGCACTGGCCAACTTCAGGGATGTGCCACCCCACAGCTTTGGGTTGTGTCTGCGCTCGGGTGCATGCGCTGATTGGACGCCGAGCGGGGCCCCAGGCCATGCTTGCCAGGCAAGCTTGGCAAGCCAGACAAATCTCGCTCGTTCTCTGTCCTCTATTCTCCAGTTCCTGGGTCGTACACTTCTTTGCATCGTTCGCATCGGCCGGTCGTAAGGGAGATACTATGGCTGGAGAGAGAGAGTCCGCAA
The DNA here is from genome assembly GCF_033296635.1 of Dichotomopilus funicola. Lineage (NCBI taxonomy): Eukaryota > Fungi > Ascomycota > Sordariomycetes > Sordariales > Chaetomiaceae > Dichotomopilus > Dichotomopilus funicola. The sequence continues at coordinate 9,742 of NW_026944128.1, forward strand.
ATGATAGTGCAGAGCCTTCCTATAGTTTAGTAGGTGGACGCTGTTGCAGTATACGGCGTTGAAGAAGTTAGGAGGGTGCCTCCGCGCGGGTTTGCCAAGTGGCCGAAATTCAGGGGGTCCGGCTGAGGTTCAAGCAATAACTTTTCAGTTTTCCGTCAGGACAAGAACTGCTTACATTTGTCGTACCTGACATAAAACATATTTGAAGCGAGCAGAAGCAACAGTTACCACTCTAGACTTAACATAACACCACTGAACACGACTATGCAACAGTGGGTTCTACAACTATTGTCTCACGCCGCCCAGAGGATATTCTCTAACTCCACGTGTAATTGCATTACACCTGAACGTGGGCTACCCTTCGGGTCGATAAGGTATGGCGACAGAGAGGTAAGAAAGAAATCACGTGGAGGTAAATGGCTGCTGGTGCAAGATGTTCAGGCACTCTGTCGGCACTTTGTTGCAGGAAATGGAAGCCAGGAGCCTTCTACCAACCCTAACCCTCCTTTTAGGTATTCCCCTTCCTGGAGGGATAATGATTGATAAGTTGAATGATAACACCTGAAAGTCGGGAATACTTGGACACGCCGAAAAAGTACAGACGGGAAACATGTAGTGTCTCATAACTTCCCCTATTTTGACTAGACACAACTAACGATAACCATCTGAAGGCCAGAGGGGCGCCTCAGTGCGGCCCAGGGCGGGTAGTAATTCGGGAGGGAGAAACTACGCCGCAACCTGTTGGTGGCCTCAGCCAGATCTGATGTTTGTGTCCCCATGTCCCAACAGTATTCGGCCAATGGTTTGGCATGATCTGATACATATTCCGCGTTGTGGGCCAACGCGGTCATGAGATTTGGGGGGCCGAAGGCCGTCCCGAGTTCCCAACACCCAAGTTCAGATTGTGATAATTGAATTATTGATATGAGCCAGTAGTTCGATGCGCAGCAAGATCGATCCCCTGGGATGTGTTAGAATGCGCTATACCTGGCCAGAGTAGGCTGGGGAGATGGGCTCTTGGGGGAGCACAGGTACTTAGGTACGTGATATGATGATCATGCACTGTGAACAAGAATTACTCGCTCAAGGCCGAATTAGCGTGACCTTCTTCTCATATCAACCAGACCAAGGAGGACAAGTGAAACTCGCCCCCAATGCCTTACTAGCCGGAAAGACCACCGGTAACCTGTGGTTTCATCTTGAAGCGGCGCGAAGGCGAGAAGCCTTTGGCCAGGCCGGTTGAGGCTTGAGAGGCCGCAATGCTGCCGTGGTATTGTTGGCACGGGAGATGAGAGCGACATGAGAACGGTGGATTATACGATAATAAATAGAGCCACCTCTTCTCCTTCTATCGGCGATCACGGATATCTGTATCATTCGCAACCACTTATATACTTCCTGTCTCAATACGCAATAAGACTTCTCGCTGGCCGAGATATTGTATCCCCCTTTCTTTTTTGAGTTCCACGTTACTTCAGATTTCCGCCACTCTGTTGTTACCACGCACACCATACCACGCCTCGAATCACTATAATCGTAACGCAGCGTAAAGCAACAGCCCCGAGATCTAACCGAATTATGACCATCAACTGGGCCCGCACGCACCCCCTCCAGCAAATTGGCGTAAACGCGGATACTGCCAGCTGGGAGGTCCACTTTCAGAGCCACATCGACGACCGCAACATCCAATGGAACGACCTCCTCGACATCGCCGAAAGCTACTGGTCCGATATCAGGCGCCGTTGGGGCAAACGGGCCGAGACTCGCAACGGGCACTGCCTCGTAGCCGCCCTCTTCGTCCCGGACACAGCCGGGTGACACTGCTTCGTCTCGACCATCCCGCGCGAAACCAAGCAGGACGTAATGGTCGAGGACGGACCGATCGACGCCCCCACGTGGTTGCTCGCCGTCAACGCCGGCCGACAGAGTAGCACAGAATTGACGCTTCACGCCGAAGACGCGGTTCTGTTCAACTTTGAGAGAGCCGTGCGCTGCAACCGTCAGGTACGCCGCGAAATCCCGTCGCAGCGCGAACCGGAGCTTCTGCCGTACCTCAAGATTCTTAGCGAGGGGTACTATATGCAGGACCGCGAGCATGAGTTGGGACCCCTGCGCCTCGCCGTGTGGGGTTACTACTACAGCGACTCGGACGGAGTCAAGCAAACCGGCCGACCAATCGAGCTGTGCACCAAATCCAAGAAACAACCTTCGTGCCGACGGGTCGCCCAGATGTTGAACATTTCGTACTGTACGGCTGCCTTGAGGGCGCAGGAGGAGCGGCTGCTGAGCAGGCCAACGAGGGGCTCCGCGCTGAACACGCAAATAGTCCCCTCCTGGGATAGAGGTAGCGGCAGCCTCCGTTGGGGAATCGGCAGTGCTCCCCAGGCCCCGAACATGTCATACGGCCGCCACGTTCCTTCGTCCTCCACATCCTCTAGCCACCGCCCGCGGGATCCACGCTCGCGTTGATACTCCGGTCAATATAACAACAGGTGAGCTTGTTTGGTAAACGAGGTCACTAGGGGAGGGTTGGTTTTGGACATTTTTGTAAGGGGGGAATTAAGAGCAGGCCTCTTTTAACCCTCACACTCTTTTTGGTATAACTGCCGGTTTTCAGGAGAAAGGAGAATGGCAATGGGTGGATGGGTGGATGGGTATTAATAAATGCAGTTTAGAAAGGTTGAAGGTTGAATAGAAGCAGTCACCTGCGGGTAATACTTGTATCACTTTTGTGACTGAAATTGGTAGCCGCTCAGGGTTAACAACCAACACATGTTTACCTTGGTCCTGAAGTTGACGGAAAATCGCAGCAACATGTGTCCAAGCAATTACCTGGTAGGTATGGCCAGAGGCCTTTGTGTAGGATGTGGTTTGGGAGCTGATGTACATACATACGTTTATTCAATACGTACTGTGGTAGGTGTAATTATATATAGTACAGACCGTGATCGCAAGGTACCTAGGTACATAGGTATATACTGGGTACACGTACGATCGTTACTTTTGCTAAAACCCTTTGCAGCGTTCTGCCTCTTAGGCTCTTAAGCTCTTGCTTACATCCGGGCCCTCGAAAACGGCGCCAAAAGCAGTTGAAAGGGGCTACCTAAAAGCACCGCTTTCAGGGTCTTGCCCTTGGTGTATTACATGGAGTGTATGTGGAAGAAAGGCACTCCTCGCAGCATTGGAAAAGGCTCTCGCGGTGGTTCCGACCTAACCTGGTAATTATAGCACTCTATCGGATAGTTTACACTTCTGTACTGTAATTACCTCTCTTCGTACGCCTTGGCTTCAAGGAGAATGTTGCTCCACCTTCCGTATTTGGTTGCAACCCGCAACACCCAAAATATGGAAGCCGCACAGCCGACTTTTGCTTCCTGCAACCAACTGCACCCAACCGACGAGCAACCACTCGACAATCAAGAGAACTCGCTCCCTTGCACCGCGCACATTTAGGGGACCAAAGTTTAGGCGTTGTATAACCTTCATTTTCTTCCGTTTTTTGCCCGTACACAATGCCTCTGTATTACTGGCATGCTATTTGAGACCCTGGGAATCTCGGATGTTCAATTCCCCAGGTCGCTGAGTGGGAGATGCGCTGGTGCTTCTGTGCGGAGGCTTGAGCGTTTGGTGATTGACACGCAAATTCAGCAAGGGGCCACAATACCATGGATCGCGATGCGCTGAAAACGAGTCCGATTTCTGCCAGCCGTCTGCCTGGCCTGCTTCGCCTCACTCCCGAATGCCGACAGCACATCTATGCCAACCTAGGGCTTTCCAACGTTCGCACGCCCGACCGGTCCAGGCCGACCGTCCACAGGCCGGTGTACGACCTTAGCGACCCGTTAGATTTAGCGCAGGCGGACAGTTCAGACGACGACTTCGAGTTGTCCTTGCCGACCGTGAACGGCCTCGGCGACCCGTCGAGCTTCGCGTCTCATCCGGGCAGCCTAAACGAAGCTGTGAAGTACCCTTTTGAGTACCCTTTTGAGTACCCTTACACGCCCGTGCCAACCTTCTACGACCTCAGCGACGCTTCCAGTCTTGCCCATCATGCGGGCAGCCCACACGAGGACTTCCAGACCTTCCACGGCCTGCTCTTGTCTTGTCGCACCCTCTACGCCGAAATTTCGGCCCTCCTCTACTCCTTCTACTCGTCCAACCGATTCCTCCTCCATTACCATGCCCCGAGCTACTCACTGCTCGCGCCACTGCGGACTGTCAGACCACAGGCCGTGCGACATCTCGCCCACCTGAAAGTCGTGCTGAACCAAGCCTCATGCCATGACCCCTACCATAATAGCGACCGCGAGTGTTGCTGGGACCGTTCTTTACGAACGCCCCAATGCGTCGAACATGGGGCGTGGTATACGCATGACTTGCCGCTGAACGCAGCCAACACCGCCGTGATCACGGCGTTGGCCCGCGAGTGGAATGCTGCGGCAGCCTACCTAGCGTCCCAACTAGCGACGAACCCGGGCCGGCTCGAACTAGCCTTGGTGTGCGACGTCCAAGCCGGGGACGTGGACACGGCGCAACAGGTCGTTCTCAGTTCCCTCGAGCCGCTGCTACCGTTGCTGAAGGACTGCCATGTTCGGCTGTGCCACAAACCCGATCCAGTGCTCCAACGGCTTGCGTTGGAAACGGTCGCGCGCGTCGGATGGCGACAACAACCGCAACCGCTCGATAGCTCTACCTCCCACCGATACCAGAGCAAGCGCAGTCTTCTCGCTCTCCCCCCGGAAATACGCCTCCGCATCCTCGAGTACACCGACCTCGTCGCGCCTTTTTGCGAGCTCTATTGGAGTCGAGACACTCGCCGACTCACCTTCAACCGCGGCCGCTGGCACGGGCATTGTCCATCCACGTTGAAGCACGGCTACCAGTTTCTGCGGTGCTCCGAGTCCGCACTCGGCGAGCAGAATGTAGGCTGCTTCTGCCGAATTCGGCACGCGGCCGCCTCGTCATTGTCCAAATCATTCCCGTCGTACGTCTGCCGGTGCTGGGGCGGCCCACCGACCGCACTGTTCCTCGTGTGCCGCACCCTGTCAGACGAAGCCCTCCGTGTCTGGTATGGCCGCAACCGCATTATCGTCTTTGACGGCGTCGATGCCTCGTCACCCTACCACCCCTGGTCGGTCGGCCACGACTACCCGCACAACCGCTTCGCCATAAGTGAGTTCCTGCGCGACGCCCTCCCACCGCGCTGCAGGCGTTACATCCGGACCCTCGAGCTGGCGTTCGCCCCGTTCACGCACTACAACCGGCCGCGCGGAGTCGGTCACCCGGCGTTTGTGGACTGGCGTGAGCTAGTCGGGGTGTGGATGAAGCGGAACTTGAACCTGGGCGGGCTGACACTGCGGCTGGTGACGACGCAGAATCCCGAGGTTGAAGGGATCGAAGGACACGAGATCATGACGACGAAGGCGCAGGGCAAGGAGGTTCGTGATGTGTATACTACGCTGTTGAACCCCTTACGAGACTTGGGCTGTCCCGAGGACTCTTCTCCTAGTATTACTACTGCTACTGCTACTCGTAGTAACAGTACGAGTGATCCTTCGAATCAACGTAGCGCACCCTTAGCTCGGTTCTACGCGGACCTTGCCTGGCCATACGTTCGGACTGGCGACCGCTGGCCACGGCGTGAGTGGTTTGATGCCAAGGACCGGGAGCTCCGACAGCGGTCAGAGCGATTCGTCATGGGGAACCGGTATGACGACGATGCTGGAGACGGTAAGAACTGTGACAACAGTCACTGGTTTGATACACTGGGCGGAGGGCCTGGTCGGAGGCGGAGCTCTTGGATGTGGTTTTTGCTGCCAGGGCAGCAGTGATGGTGATGCGATGAGTGATGAGCGAGGTAGTTGCGGTAAGTCGCCTACCTCTGAAACGGGAACCCACATGTGGACCGCATTTTTTGAGCCGTGTGACGCGGACAACACCGTCAATTTAACACGACGTATTGGCATATATTGCCTACTTTTCCCTACATAATGACTGCACGAGCCCTCTGAATCTGCTCTTTTGTGATCGTTGTATTTAAAGGTTGCACATTCAATGCGTCCATCCACGATTTGCGCTGGGTGCATCCGTTCAGCGTTTACACATAACTATTAGATTTCTTGGATCCGTCTCAAGTTCTCAACAAGCCTCCTACACTATCCGAACTCGACGTTGGTGTTGACAATACCAGTACATGCAGCGGTTTTGATTATCGGGCCTTCATTGGCGCCACCGAATTATACCTATCTATCAACGGTTCTCGGCCTTTGGGTTTGTTTGAGCTTTCGAAGAGTGGTGAACCGGCTATTGAGTGGCTTCTTGAAGCTGACGCGGTTTTTCACAGCTATTTATCCGGCCTTAGCCAGCTATGGAGGAATATCCTGCTTGTTTACGACGGAAATGTGGGTATAATTATGTGGTGTTGTAGTTGAAGAAATTATCGCATGGGTGTTTTGGGGGCAGGAACAGCGTTAATTAAATCTCACGATTTTAACGTAATTACATGAGGTCCGTGGAGTTACCCGGAACATACTGAGTACGATGTTGGTAACAAAAGCTGATAAAGAAACCGCTTTTATAATTAGCTGTTGTGGCCATCCATAACCAACAATCGCCGTTGTGTTAGATCGCGTCGTTGGCTCCTTGGCATCCGGATCCTTTCCAGCCATTCCAGCGCAGTTACGCTGTTTATCCAGCCATTTTCAGTGGATGTAAATTACCAGTCCTTCGTGTCCTTCGTTTCTATGGGAAACCACTGCTGCCGAACGGCTACGTCCTTGAAAAATGGGTTAAGCGGTGGATAAACAGCCTGCGAACCTGCTGCTTGGCAACGACTTGCTGGATCAATTCCGCAACCCATGATGGTACAAGCTGGGAGAACAAGGCCCGTCGCTTAGATATAACGTACCTTACAAGCGAGCCGAACATATAAGCGGGCCGAACACTCTCCACCACTCTACAAACACTATCCTCTATTGCAGCACAACAACACTAGGAACCAACTACAATTACATCGAAAAAAGCTGAATCAGAGGCTTCTATAGCCTCTTGACACGTACGTGCATTATAACCAGGCTTACCGTATACACCACAGCACCGAACCTTCGTACGAGCCCCCCCTACACTACCACTATCCGGCTCCTTTTCTTTCGCCACCTCCCCAACCACGGCCTTCTGGTCTAGTAGATCCTTTGTATCTTACACCGTAAGCGATACTCTAAGCTGTACGTGTGTTCTTTTGGCTCTCCGGCGCTTGCTGAGTGCCTCGTTGGCCTTACGGAGCGAAGAGACTTCGGAGCATAGGAAAGCTACCTTATGTATTACAGCTATCGTGCCCTTGGTAAGCTGGTCTACAGTAGCCAACATCGAGGTTAGGGAGCTGTTTTAATGGTTGGTAATGTAAGTCTTAATGAGTGTTGACTGTGAATCGATGTGACGGATCGATTCTCAACCACACTCTGAAAGGGTTTACTGAAGGTATGATGTAAGGGTTGTGATCCGGTGAAGCCAAGAGGTTCACAACGAGATAACGAACTGGTCTCAATGTTTACAGCGTCGTGCAAGTTGCAATGAACAAGTTGTATTGCTTACTGGAGAACTCCTAGAGTCCTCCAGAACGAGTGACTATATACTATCTAGAATGACCGGCTCGCTGCTGCTCGCCTGGCTACCATAGTGTACCTGATCCTGTGGTAGCCTGTGGTAGCCTGTCTACCCAGGTCTACCGTGATCGCTTGTGTTCGCCGGCTACCCAGTGCTACCGAGCCTCCTCGGGCCGCGTCTCACGCGACCGTCCCGATCCTGTCCGGTCCATACCGGATGGGTCTTTAATCGCTTGACCGTGGAAGGCTGACGGACAAGGCGTGGAAAAGCAATCCCCGTGATTTATGCTCTGGAAAATACAATTGGACAATAGGCCCTTTCGAACCTTGCGTAGCAGGGAGACGTCCTTGTCATAATTATCGAGCAAAATGATACCCTAGCCCGAACGCAAATGACGAAACGCATGTGAATCCAAGGCTTTCCCCAATCCCTCCTGACCACTCAGCTCGGTATTGGTGCCGTTGTCTCCGTCCTAGGCCTGTCGGCCTTCGTCTGCGGCATCCTACGGTCGCCGTGCACGCACAAACAAGACAAGCTCTTAAAGGGCAGCCACCAGCGGGTGTATTCCTCGCAACCACCAGGGCCGCAGCTAGTGTTAGATATGGAGCATCTGCGTCATATTATCCGGCAAAGCTAAATACCGGGGATCGGTGGCAGGGGCGGGGGTTGACGCGGCGAACTGTGCAGATCGACGACACTCTCACTTACTGCCAAGTAGACACGGGAATTACCCACGTACCCCCAACCGAAATGGGGTGGGTAGAAGATATGGGTAGGCAACGAATTCTTGGGTTCGGGTTGGGTTGGACCTATTAGTGATTGTTTATTTGGCAGATAGTTGCTCTAAAACTCGAGATCTATTTCAGTAATCAAATTTCAAGAACCTTACGGATTGTATGCAGCCTCCCTCATCAAGGGGGACTGAACTCTTTGTTTAAGTCACTGTAATTACCCCATATAATATAACCCGACCCCTACCCACGTTTCTGGGTATCTCCGGACTCAACCCATATAAACCCAAACCCATATGAACCCAACCCATATGAACCCAAATCCACATGGGTACCCAAATGGGTATGGGTTGTTGTTGGGTCCTACCCACACGGGTGGGTACCCACAGGTGATTTTCTCTCGCCGCAAGAGAAAAGGGAATACATGTGTAAATCTGTAATTGCATAATAATCTGTCTACTTCTACTCTTCCTCAGGCCTCCGTCCGATCATACAAACCTGATCCAGCGCATGGTACACCCCCTTGTCAATAGCCGCATCGACCTCCCCGCGCACTCTCTCCAGCCGCTCCTTCGTCCACCCGCTCCCTTCAGCACCCACAAGCGTCTCCAAACAACCCAAATAACACTCCATCACGTTCCGCGTACCCTTCTCCCGGATCTGCAGCGTCGGGTCCTGGATCCGATCCGTTGAGAACACCTCTTCGTGCACATCCACCAACCCAGCCGACCGCCAGAGTTCTTCCCTCTTCACATCTCTCGCTTCGCGCACCATAAGCCCAATCACCAACTCATCCTCACCTTCCCCTCCTGCAGTCCCATCCTCTCCTGTACCCCTATCAGTACCCGTACCCCCGGTCTTATTCCCATTCTTGGTCTTCCTCCCCACCTCCCGAAAAGGCTCCAACCCCTCCCACACCTCCCGAAACACCCCCTTCCCCACCTTCGCCGTCCCCGCAACACTAGGCACAGAATCATACACCCGAAAATTACACGACTCAATCCACTGCACCCACCCCGTGGCCGGCTTCACCAACTGTTTCACGTTTCCCAATACATCCTTCCATTGACCGCGTGTCATGGCGCTGCTGACGAAACGCGCCGCGACGAGGTCGTAGGTGGCGAGTTCCGGGGTGGGGAAGGGGTGGTGCATGTCGTGCGGGAGGAATTGGATTGTTAGGTTGGGGTGGGATTTATGAAGAGCGGTGAGGGCTGCGGCGGTGTGTCCTGTGGTTGTGGAGGGGGGGACGAGGTCATAGCCTGTTAGGAGGGCTGGTAGGGAGGGCGGGAGGTGAGCGGCGATGTCGAGGAGCCAGGCGCCTGTGCCTGTGCCGATGTCTGCTATTTTGAGGGGGGTTGAGGGGGTGAATGTAAGGGTGGAAGAAGATGGGGGGTTATCGTTGGGGGAGAGGAGGATGGGGATGAGGGGGTGGACGAGGAAGCCAAGGGTTTGGGTGGTGATGGTGTGTTGTTCGTCGAGTCTGATGTGGTTAGAAATGAAACGAGGGCTGAGTCAATATTGAGTGGAAGAGGGGGGCGTACCGTTCGGGGATCTCCTCAATGACAAGGTAACCCTTGTCGTCAGCGTTACTAGCGGTCATGGTTACGGCGGCTGTTGAAAGTTGCTGAGTTGTTCCAATTGAGAAGTGTAGAGAGAAAGGATTGGAATAATTATGCAGTTGGATGTGGTCCGGCTTTATGATTCAGCAAGCCGCCCCACTTCAAGACCAAGATCACCAAGTCGGCGTTAGCGTGCCGGTAATTTCCAACAATGTCTTGGGCATTACACGTATCAAGTTTTATTGGACTGCTTCAAATTCTAAATTCATCATACCTGCCATTTCAAACGCAAAAGACAAAAAGCTCACTGCTCACTCGGTCCCCTCTTGGGAGGGGGAGGAACAGCTACGAAAACCCGATGGTTTTACTTCGTGCGCCACAGACAGGAATCGAACCTGCGAGCGCGGGAGTGGAGGGCACAGTGTACCCAGGCCCCCCCCCAACTGCACTATTCGGTAGTTTGGGGTGGTACTTGGGGGAGCGTTGGAAGGAGCTCCCGAACCCTGGCTTATAAAAGACTGCAAGGAAGGAAGGCACGATGGAGGCCTTGTGGTTTCGGACCTTGAAAGTTACAGAACGGTGCGTAATGACGAGGTTGCAGGTAAAGCACACACAAATCAATTCAGCCCTCACCTGAGGTAACCCACCTGCAGCACCGCACTCTTCAGCACTGCACGCTTCATTGGCCGGACCTCCGCTTGATCAACGCCATGAGGGAACTCAAGGCTTTCATGCCCAATGTGGCGGCCTCAATCACTCCTCTCGGATTGTGTTTTCTCCTCCTCAAAAAAGAAGCCACGTTGTCGTTGGATAGTTGGACTCGCATTATCTTTTCGCAATCCGAAATCTTCCAAATGAAACATGCGCTAACCCTAACCCTTCCCCTTGAGTCCAACCAAGTCAAATCACTGCAGCGAACATGGCCTACCCTGATGTCTACCGCCCTTTAGCCCCCCAGAACATCCGTGTCTTTGAGCTCGACCCGGCGCAGTCACCGTCCGATCCCATCGTCGGCCGGCTAGCCCCACAGCCTATCGATGGCGAGGCCTATGAAGCGGTCTCGTATGTCTGGGGCAACACCAAGAACCGTCGCACCATCACCATCGACGGCGCTACGCTGTCGGTGACGGCCAGTCTGCACGGGTCTCTTACAGCATTTCGGAATTATAGCGTTGTAGCCTCTGAGGACGACGATAATGCGGGTGAAAAGAAACCAGTAGCGAAACGACGCAGACTCTGGGCTGACGCGTTGTGTATCAACCAAGACGATCTCTCGGAACGGACGTCGCAGGTTGAGCTGATGGCGCAGATCTTTGCCGGGGCGGAGCGCGTGTTGGCGTGGCTGGGATGGGAAGAAGGTGAGGAAGGACGACAACACACACGCGATGCGATCCGGTTTGTGCATACTTTTATGGAGGATCCCGTGCGCGGGTTGAGCGACGCCAGGGTGCTTTTGCATCATGCGGGGGATGATGATGAGGGGAAGATTCGGTATGAAGAGCAGGAACGTCACTGGGCGGCTGTGAAGTTCTTTTTTGAGATTGAGTACTTCCACCGGACATGGATTGTGCAAGAACTCGGTCTCGCGCGCGAGGCCATCTTACACACAGCTCTTCGCGAATCGGCAAACGCAAACACGGCCCTGGAAATGGACACCGTCGACTGGCCCCTCGTCGGCCAATTCGTACGCTTCCTCGACTACCGTGGCGCCTCGCTCGTGACCCACCTCGGCCTGATGTCCTGGGTGCCGCACCACATCCTCATGGTCTGGGAAACCAAGCCTGACGGGACGCCTGACTGTGACTTTCTCACGGGCATGCACTGGACGCGGATCCTAGGCGTGACTGATGCCCGGGATCGGGTGTTCGGTCTGCTGGGCCACCCACTAGCTGTGATGGACGGGCAGTTGGTGATTCACCCGGATTACACGGTCACCAGGGGGGTGGTGTATACCAAGCTGGCAGCCCAGTTCATCAACAAGACGAACAATCTGTACGTCGTCAACTTGGTTGACCACGAGACAGATCCGAGCCTTCAACCGAGGTCTTGGGACCCCGACGACGCGGGGAGAATGCCCTCCTGGGTACCCGACTGGCATAGCATCAACCGCACGACCCCGCTCGACTACACCATATCTGCGGCGCCTTTAGAGGACGGCAACATCCAGATCGTCGACCCAACTACCGGTGACGAATCCCACGTAAACACCATCGGACAACCCAGCACCCCGCTTCCACAGCTCCTCGTCTACGGCTCCATCGTTGACACCATCGCCTCGGTGTCTACACGCATGGAAACCACCGATTTCCCCATCACCCACCTCGCCCGCGAGCGCGCCAAGACCAACCCCTTCTGGCTGGACCGCATCTGGACCGAAGTGCTTTGGTCACGTTCTTCTTCCGGTGAATCCGGGCTGGGAAAAGATGACGACGACGCCCAAGCCGCGCTGGAATTACTTGAATCCCTGTCCCTGGCTCTTCCACTGGGTACGATGGAGCCAGACGAGCCGCGAAGCAAAGTCGGTCCTCGACACACACGGGAAGAAAATGACCGGTCGTTTGCGGCCTACGTGCTGGCGTATCATGAGTTGTGGGTAAAAGCCAAGGCAGCGGGGGAACAGCTTGAGTCCAACGCAGGCGATAACAACGACAAAGATAATGGCATTGAGGAACAAGACGATAAACCTGATACCCCAGCAACCGGGGGCCGGTCTGCGTCATCCTCTTACATACCCACCTCCTCCCTGCTCACCACTCTCCCCCAAATAGCCCAATCCGAACTCCGCCGTCGTGCCGAGAACTCATCACCCCAAGACTTCATCGAGTCCATGACCTGGCCGTCCATGTGCCGCGTCATCTACCGCACGACGTCAGGACTAGTGGGGATGGGATCACGCGTCACGCGGCCGGGGGATCTGGTCTGTCGGGTGCGTGGGTCGGGGGTGTTGATGACTGTGAGGCCGGGGGACGGGAATGGACAGTCAGGAGGGTTAGGGGAGGGACTTGATGAGGCTGGTGGTGGTGGTTTGGAAGGGAAGAGGGAAGTGAGAGGTGCGTTTATTGGGCCGACGGTCGTGCCTGCGAGGATGGAAAGGGGGAAGTGGGAGGACCAGGAACAGGCGGTGCGTTTTCGTTTGGTGTAATTGGACAGATCAGGTACCAGAAGTCTTGCCGTTACTACTTGGGCTTTGGCAAGGGGGGCCGGAGGGAAACTGTTGTACAATTGACTTCAGCGAGTAGGTGGGCAAGTGGAAGGGGTTAATTAAGTCAGGCCAAGGCTACAAAGGTCTAAATCTATGCAATCGAAGGCTTCAGGCTTCCCCGCGTTGCTATCCGCGCATGTAAATAGGCCGGCTTGACAAAGAACATGTTCTTGCCAACCAGCGATTCGTCCTTCGTCGGCTTCCTATCCTGGTTGACAAACTCGACGTCGTAGTCGCGGACGAGGACCGGGATGACCTTGTTGATTTCCAGCAGTGAGACGTTCTTGCCGATGCACGTTCGAGAGCCCATCCCAAACGTGAAATAGCTGTCTTCATTAGAGTTCTTGACGAAACGGCCGGCGCTGTCGATCCAACGCTCCGGCCGAAACTCGTCAGCGTCGGGCCCGTAGATGCTCTTATTGGTGTTGGCCACCCAGCTGTTGACGCCGATGTTGGTCTACCAGAAACAAATTGGGATAGTTAGTACCTAATTATCAACCGTTCCCACGAAGGGGTTGGGTGAGTAACACCTACGCCTGCGGGAAAGAATTGGCCGCTTATTACGGCCCCGCCCTTGGGCACCTCCCTCCAAAGAGGCAAACCGCTCGCCGGATTGACCCGCGTGGCCTCGTAGATGACTGCTTGAAAGTACGGGAGCTGCTGGACAGACTGGAAGGTCGGCGTGCTGGCCAGGCCTGCGCCATCGATTTCCTCTCGGAGCTTCCGCAGCACTCGCGGGTTCTGGAAGATGTAGAAGGCGATGCAGCTGAGTGTGATGGCAGTGGTGTCGCTGCCGGCGCCGATGTTGGCCCCGGCGTTGAGCGAGATATCCCAATCCGTGATGCCCTTGGGGTTGTTCTCGCTGCGCTGGGCGTCGATGAACTTCTTTACCATGCAGATTGGACCGTCTGCAGGTAGACCATCCGGCTCGCGCCGCTTGAGTTCAATCTTCTCGTTGGCGAATCGCTGCTGGTAAACCTCTTTGCCCCCGGCTAGTAAACCATGCAGGAAATGCACCACCGGCATGATCCAGGGGAACACGCTCAGGAACGTATGAACATGCAAAATGACGTCGAGCGTCTGCATCAGGTCGGCGATATCCTTGCCCTCGGTCAGGAACCCTAGACGATCACTGAACTGGGGAGGAGGAGGGGGTTCAGTTAGTCGCTCATTTAGGCTCGCAGTCTTGACATGGGAGATTGGAGCCCACCTACCGTGATCATGGAAACCACATCGAACGCGTAGCAGCGAAACCAGTATGCCAGGTCGATCTCACCCTTGGACGCCTCGATGGTGGCAATGTGCTTTCGGAACAGCGCAATGCACTCGTCCACGTACGGCTCGTACGACACCAACGATGACATGGAATACATGGAAGCTACTTTTCGACGCATCGCGGCGTGCTTGGTCGGATCCCGCTCGCTGAACAGATTCGACAAGTTGGGTCCCACATGCCATGCGTCGTATGACTCGCCCTTGATCCACGGCGCGCCGTATCCGTAGATAGTCTTGTGCGTCTCCGGATCATCGATGGAGAAGTAGCCGGGCATTACCTGCACGATCGGACCTATAATAGCAGGTGGTTGGCAAGTCTTGTCCACACTTTAAACGGCTCTAGGTAATAACCACTAAGAGTGTTGAACTTACCATACTTCTGATGAAGCTTCTTATTGGCAAGATGGAAATCGTACTTGGACACCTTCCAAAGGTACCACCATCGTGTGTACTTGGCGAGGAGAGGACCGGGAATTTTGTGGCTCCAGGAAATAAGAGGATGAAGCAGACTCCACGCAATGAGAGATAGGGCGCCGTATGCTGCGAGCTCTAACGTAGACAATGAACCGAGAGCCATTGTGCGAGGTTAGGCCGGCCCGTTCGGTTCCGGTGTGCTGGAAAGGCGCTCTGGAGTGCAGACGAAGGCTGCTGAAAAAGGGGTTGGGTGTTCAAGTGAGGTAGTACCTGAAGGTTTACACGTGATGAAACATGCAGATGCCCTTGCATACAAATGGTTTTCAAGCTTGCTAGGTACGCGGCTCTCAGTTCGCTAAATAGGTTTATTTGAGATGTTGCTCAAAGTCATGAGCTAGTGCGGTAACATCACCCGTGAATTACACTGCAGAATAGATTGATAAGCACCCTCTTCTTCCGGAGCCGTGTGTGTCCAGGTACATTACCTTACCCACGTAGGTATGTCGGCCCACTCCACCTCGGATTCCGATGTGGGAATGATGCTGACTGGGAAGTCAATGATAGTTGGTCATTCACGGTGCGAGATTCGGGTAATTATCAGTCGTGGCTTCGGACACCGCCGAACTCATAAGCTAGCAGGCTTCAGATATTGAGATTTATAACGAATGATTTAACTCAGCATGGCGTGCTGAGTATGGACTATCGCAGAATGCCAACGCGATGCGGAATGCCAACTTCATGTGCTCTCTGTCCCAAAGCGAGGGCTTTTGGGGAGTAAGTTGAGCAATTGTCCACCAAATTGAACATTCTATCCAGCCTCCGCCGCACATGTTCCGGCAAGTCCATCTACAATCTACAGGGCCGTTTCCTTCTGCTTAATTTCCACACCCGGATGAGCAGCATCACCCCCGTCATTGGCCTTGATTTCATCGGCACTAGCAGCCCCGGTTCCATCCGAACCCGCTGCATCCGCAGCCTCCAGTTGCTGAAGTCTCCTGTTAAACAGGTTAGTTAGATCGTCGTATCGGAGAAGCCGTCACCGTGGCAAGCTGCAAACTCACCTTTTCTCGTCTCGATCCTGGAGGAACTTCATTGCCGGGATGATAATCAAACACGCCGCGCCCATGGCTGTTGCTGTGATGAAGCCCTTATGATACTTGGGCGCATCCACCTGCTGCCACACAATCAGAGGCAGCCATGCATTCACCATGCTCACCATCGAGTTTGTTGTTGCGAGCACGATGGCACGCTTCTCCGTGTCGTCCGTGCAGATCTCATTGGCCCAACTGTGGGATTAAAGAGTTAGGGAGTTGTTTCGGATTGTCGGTCTAATCATGAGAGAGAAGGCTTACGTGAAGATAATGCCGCTCAGCCCAACATGTTGCGCCTGTAGGTAGTAGCATACCCATTTCCAGCCCTCTGAAATGTCCCAGGCGGCGAGGGAGCTCCAGAAAATCACGTTGAGAACCTGCCGAGAAAAGCATGAGCTTCCAGTTCTGTCGGACTCACAGTATTCTGCGTAAGTAGAACAAGAAAGAAAGTAGGCAACAAACCGAGCCAAAAAGAAGAACCTCCCATCGCCGACCGCGAAGGAAGGTATCCGAGGCCCACGCGTAAGCCAGCGCAGAAACAACCTGAATGGCGTACTGCCCAGAAGGGTACAGGTTAATCTGAGCGACCGTGTAGGTGGGATCCTTATGATATTTCAGGTATTGCGGGAAGATCGGGGTGCCGCCTGTGGCGCTCATGCAGCTGTCGGGCAAGTCAGCATTGGTAGATAGGTACAGTTTTGCACATGGACGGGCTGGATGGGCAGAGGACTTACATGTAGTACAACGGCAATAGATAGAGTGGCCAAGACGTCAGGACGTTGATGACCTTCGCCTTTGTGAATGCCGCTCGCGGCTTGCGCTCCTCGAGCACCATGCGATGCTGAGCTAGCTCAATTTCCTGTGATCACAAAGACGTAAGTGTTTCAGGTCGAAAATTGCGACGGACCGGTAAAGCACCGGTGAGGGAGTCACGTACCTCCTTCTTGAAGATTTTCTTATTGCTGCCGGTTTCGGGCAAGTCGGGCAGATAGAAGAAGCTGATGACCGCTATCGGAAAGGAGATAACCCCGTCCATGACAAAGAGCCTATTGCCAAAATTCGAGTCAGACGTGGTGAGTTCAGCATGTTCAAGAGTTAAAATGGGCCTTACCATTTCCAACCGGGCAGCCCACCGCGCCCTCCCAGGTTGATAACACCGGTCATCAAGAAGCCGGAGAAGAGCTGAGCAGCCGAGCCGCTGGCATTCAAGATACCGGCACGCTTGGCCATCTCATCCTTGCGGTACCATGAACCAATCATCCAGTTCAGACCTGGGTAGTACCCGGCTTCGAACAGACCTATGCTGCTGTGTCAGAACCCACTTCACATAATTAGGGGTCAAGAATCACTGTATGGGGAAGAACGAACCGAGGAAGAACCGCAAGACATAGAGCTGAGTAGTGGTCTTGGTCGCCGCAAGGCAGAAGGTCAGGAGAGTCCAGATGATCTGTACCCGGCCATGGCGTCAGCTGAGACACTTTCTGCAGCATTACACGTGGAGGATAGTGTGTCTTACCTGGAGAGTGGGGATGAAGATGGACGGGCGGACTCGCGTCAAGATGATATTAGCGGGCACCTCGCCGAGGATATAGCCGACTGTGAAAGCCGTCTGGGCGTAATTCAGCTCGTTGCCAAACATGCCAAGGTCCTCCTTCCTGTGATGCCATCTCTCGTTAGCATCTTCTGCGAGTTGGCATGCCACATAGTGTCATCAATTTCAATTAACGATGAGGACCTACATTCCGGAAACGAAGGCATTGGTGAGATTTGCCTGGCTGAGATACTTGGTGAAATATCCTGTTGTGCGGCGCGAATTAGCAATGCTCCGTCGTGCCATGCCCCCCCTTCTCCGCCATGTATGCATGAGTTATTCGTAAGATTTGGAAGAAAAAGACATACCCAGGCAACCCAACCCCAGCAACGCAACGTCCAGCTTGAACAACAGATGTCGCTCTTCCCGAGGCTTGTCCAGTGTATCCCAGACATGGCGTCTCCAAGTCTTCTTGGGAACTTCTTGCACCTGGACGTTGGTGGCCTCTTCGTCTTTGGCCATGTTTGTGATCATAAAAAAGCGGCAGTGTGTGATTGGGTCGGCTGCAACCTTCCGTGTTCTGCGGCACAGGATAAAGGGTCTCAGTAAACGGAACCCGAGAGCTCTGTCGGCATTTTTGAAACCAGTCGCATTGGGAGGCTCTCAGGAGCGGTCCGGCCGCAACTATTTGACAGGGCGATGCCCCTTCCAGACTTTGCGAATGAATGCCTGTTCTTCGAGGACTTTCCTACTGAACTCCTGGCTCGTGCTCCTGTGCCAAAATGACGAAAAGCATGTTGGCTCGCCACTTTAGCACTTTGGGGCCTGGATCCCGCCCGATCTGGAAATTTCAGTCCGGGGCAAACCAGACTATCGGAAGCGACGTTATCAGAAACTGGGGTGTTTGCTCGCCCTTGAAACCTCTTATCGAATAATTCGCTCGCGGTTGCGGCTTCCGATGGCGTATTTACATCCAGAACACACTATTTTCAGCCAGAATCAATATTGCTATATCCCCTGCATCCAACGACGACAAATCCATCTGAGTACTTGTGATTGTGTCCCGTTTCGTGAACGTTTCTTGATTTATTTTTGAATTTTTAATTCTCTGCCCGGTTTCTCTCCAACCTCTCACCTCATCCGAGCCCGCATCCCGCAATGCCCTCCGCCACGCCAGCAGCCCTGCGCATCGCCGTAATTGGCACCGGCCCCGGCGGGCTGTCCTCAGCCATCGCCTTGTCCGAACTGCCCAATGTGAGCGTGCGCGTGTATGAGAGCGCCCCTGCACTCAAGACCCACGGCGCGGGCATCAGCGTCAACCACAACGGCTTCAAGGTGCTAGAACTACTGGGAGCTCGTGAAGGAGTCACGGGTGCCTCGACGAATCCCACTGTGCAGAGGTAGGTTTTGGTGCCTTTTGAAGGAACCAGGTTCCGGCATCAAGCCTGAGCGAGGAGGAAGGGGAGGAAAGAAAAGAAGGAGACTAAGTTCAAATTTGCTGTCATTAGAAATGCTTATACGGGCGAGATTGTTGATCCTGGGGTTCCGCACGACCCAGAGGATAAGTACGAGGCTCGCAGGGTCCGGCGGCTTGTTCTGCAGGAATCACTGATTGCTCGGGTCCCTAAGGGGCTAATAGAGTTCAACAAGAAGCTGGTTTCGCTGGAGGACCTGGAAGATGACGGCGTGCGCGCGATATTTGCGGATGGCACTGACACAACTGTGGACCTTGTTGTGGGCGCCGACGGAATTCGATCTGTATGTTTGTTTGGACCCAATCCTTTAATACCGTCCGGTGTTGATAATTTGCGCAGGTCGTGAGGAAACACATGGTTCCAGATTACCCTCTGGCATTCACACGTAAGCACGATAAAACTCATACTCCGCTCTTCCACATGAAGAAGATGTGAGTCCCTCAAAGGCAAACCAACGTATCTAACATTTCCCCTCGGGCAACAAATAGACCAGGTTGGTTGGCGCACTTTGGTGCCCGTGGAATTACTTCAGCATATCCCAGACCTCCCCCTGACGACGACGAGTTGGTGGCGGGGAGCGGCCAAGTCGGTGTGGCTGTCACCGGTGGATGAGCTGTCCAATTTGAAACTGATGGAGTTCTCCGTCCGTACCTACAACGAGCCGTATATCGAGGGGAAGACTGTCAGCTGGGGAATGCCAGTCAGTGGCGAGAAGGTCCTCTCGAGATTCAAGGTCTGCCCCCTCAGGTTCTCAATCATGACACCGTTTTTGATGGGCTATGAAAATGAGGTATGAAAATTTAATTAACGTGAGAGCTACACACAGGACCTGGACCCAAGGCTCGTTGAGGCCATTAAGCAGGTCCCCGAAGGTGGTTGGATGGAGTTCGCATCGTATGCTGGACCATCTCTCGACACCTCGGTAGCGTGGGGAAAGCTCGTGTTAGTCGGCGACTCTAGCCATCCTTCCGCCGGTACGTAATGGTCACACATCCACACATTCACCGATGGTTTCACGGGAAAGCTGATCCGAAAGCCGCGGGTTAGGCGGCTTTGGCTCTGGCTCTGCGTTTGCCATGGAAGATAGCTGGATTCTCGCACGCGCCATTGAGCACGCTCGTAAGTCCACAGACACCGTCGCCGACACGGTCGTGGAGGCGCTACGCATCTTTGACACAATAAGAGTTCCATTCTACAAGAGCATGTAAGATGTTTTACATTTCACCTTTTGGGCTCTCCCATTTTCCCCTTGCTTGACGACGGGAGGGCAAGACTGACGTGGGTTACTTTCACTCTCTCCCTTAGGAACGCCTTCCGGGAATCCCAAAAGGAGAACATCAAGAAGATGGCGCAGGCAGTGTGGGACGACTTCGACGCCGAGCTGCGCAGAAGGTTTGCCTCTGATGGTCTGGGCGTTAAACGGGGGCAAGGCTTCTTGTCCTTTGTTTACTCGGGTGACATTGGAAAGACGTGGAAAGAGTTTGTTGAGAGTGAAAAGGCACGCAACCGGGGTTGAGAAGTCATCATCATGACTACCGAGATCCCTAAGTGAGATAGATTTGGTCACAAAGGCCGCATAGGCGGTCTAGTTTATTTAGCGATCTAATTTATTTAACCACCTGGCCAACAAAGTCCGTGATAGCCTGGAACGACCGCTTGCCATCAAAGTGAAAGTTAAGCAAGTGACCCCCATCAAATGAAGCGTCGACATCAACCCTGGGCGAATTGGGGAACGTAGCAGCCACGTTGTCCAGAAGACCATCGCAAAACCCACCGCACGCTGTCAGATCGTAGCGTCCCTGGACGACCTGAACAGGAACCTTGATATTCTCCAAGTCGATAGTCAACGTCCCGGCTGTGACCAAATCGCCCAGCGCAATGGGCTGCTGCGTCTCATACAGCCACTCGGCCACCTCTCGGTCAAAGTACGGCGTCTTGAACCCCCCGTACGACGCCGAGTACAAGTCGGCGGGCACGACATACCCGCGCGGAAGACCGGACCATTTCTTGGGGTCCGCCTGAGCTGCAATGCGCACCTGGCTACCGCCTGTGAACAGGCTCAGCCAGTTGTACAGGCCCGAGTAGCCCGTGAGCACCACAGCGTCGCCCAGACCTGAACCACCCGATGGCGATGGCTGGCTCGTCGCTGCCTGCGCGGCGAGGACCAGGAAGGCGCCGAACGAGTGGCCTACGTGCACTACGCGGTGGACGGCGGTGCCACTGGTGTACGGGGAGTTGGGTTGTTGTAGTAGCTTGGTTAATGTGGTTAGAATCTCCACCTGGGGCGCGGCCTGGGCATGGGAAATGGGATCGGGTCTGCAGGTGGTCGGTCAGTCAGATCTGTCTTGCTGAGCCAGGCTTGCGCGCCTGCTTGCTGCTTGAGGGGTGGCGAGTCTAAAAGTCCACTGCTAATTACGTACCGGGTGGACCTGCCTGTTCCCAGGCGGTCATAGGAAAAGACTGAGTAACCTTCATCCAGGGCATGCTGAACAAACGAGTATTTCTCGGAACCTTTAAAAACAGGGTCCCAGTAGCTGTAATAGTTCCGCCTTCTTTAGCACCCACACTCATGCAACAGAGAGGAGAAGGACACCGTAGAAGAGAAGAACCAACCTGCGATCTACCATGGTGCCGGCTGTAAGAAGCAGGACGGTCCCAGAGGCGTTGCCGGCATTGGCGGGAGCACAGAACGTAGCGCCGATGGTGTAGTTTGTGGATTCGGAGTGATTGCCGCCAATGGGCTTGAAGGTCTGCTGTGAATCACGTCGTGTCGAGTTGATTATGTAGTCGAGAAGGTCCCAATCGGTGTTGATAGAGAGGTTGATATCGTAATACGGGGCCGTGACACTAACGGGAATGAGGAAGTCTCGACATTGGTGCTTAGCAGCGCCTGGATTTGCCGCCGCTGCGGATGACAGCAGCAGCAGCTCTAGGGCGAGAAGGGTGACTGGCAGCATCGTCGCTGGTGATGGAAGACCTTGGACGTTAGCTGGTGCAGATAGCGAATTCCCGAATTCCCGATGTATGGATGAGAACCTTCTTGGATGTCCAGTGACAGGAGCAACCTGAGACTATAAATAGGTATCTGTCGCAAAGCTTCGTGCAGTTCAAGAGGAATGAGTTGCTTAACGTACTCAAGTAACGGACTGCCTTAATACTTTGTCCTGGTCAAGTCACCCACCAGCTTCTTGATGGTCAGCAGCAAAGAGAAAGACGGAAATTACGAAAAATTCATCACTTGGCTCCTAGCTGACGTACTGTGCAATCAAATAGGGTTTGGCGGAGTTTCCAAGCTCATGCTTCTTCGTGGGCTGAACCTTGGAGCCCCGATGTGGCGGGACACCCCCCCCCCCCCTTTGCCCCTTGCCCCTTTACCGCAGCTAGCACCGTTCCGTCCCAGTTCCCCGTTCCCCGCCAGCCCCCTTTTTAGTCACCCAATCAGCCGAAGTCCGAGGCCGAGCCGAATGCACCGGGACGCTCGCAAAACCCGGCCCCAGCTCCCTTAATGACCCCCGGCACTAAGCCGGTCCGGTCGACGGCAAGTAACGATGCAGCCCCGGGAAAAAGTGCCTGAGCAAGCCCATCAAAATACACAAGGGCGTACCCCGTGGGAAAGCAGCACGGCCGCCGCCGACGTTAACAACCCCGACGTTACGCATATCGTAGCTCCCCTCAGCGTCGTCGGCAGCCTCAATCATGCCCGCGGCCAGGTCCAAGTACGACAGCGGGCTCGACTCCTCAGTAAAACTGAGTCCGTGTCCGCGCTGCCTGTCGACTGATAGCGCGCCGGGCTTGATGAATATGCTCGTGATGCCCGAGTCCTCGTGCGCCGCGCGGAGTAGGCGCTCGGTCGCGCGCAGGTCGGCGTAGACGTGGGATGCTGACCAGAGTAAGACGCGTCGGAGTAGGTAGGGGGTGTTGCGGGAGAGGACGTCGTCGATGGTTGCTGAGGAGAGGAGGATGAGCTTTGGGATCGAGGACGGTTGTCCCAGGGTCTTCTTCTTCTCCTCCTTTAGAGCAACAAGAACGCTCGTAGCCATGTCCTGTCCGACGCGGAACCCCGGGACGTTGTCGTTGGTGGATGTCACGAGGAATGCTGCGCGGCAGTTTCGGAGGCAGGACGCCAACAACGGGACATCGTGGATGCTGCCTTCAAAGATCTGTACTCGGGGGCTTGTGATGGCTTCGGGGAGCACGCGTGCGAGTTTCTCTCGGTTGCGGCAAAACGCGTGCACATGGGCGTCCGGGGAGGAGAGCAAGAGTTGAATGATTGCGGTGCCTGTGTTCCCGGTTGCGCCGAGGACGGCGTAGGTAGGCATCTTGTCTTGTCTTGGTTCTTGTCGGGCAAGTCTTGGCGGAGGGGACGGGACGTGGTGAGTAGGGTACATTACCTTAGTATGCGGTAGGCACAGAGGGGATTTTAATTCATTTTCCACGTGAGTTGGACGGGATCGATGAGACCTTGGTATACTCGTGTAACTCGTGTATTCCGCCGCCAACCCCCGACCCAGATATTAATTCTCACACAAACCTCGACTGAGACTGCAATGCGCCTGGTAAAATTTATTTTGTCATTGAGATTTGATGTTCTCGATTCAACTACCTTGGTCGGGGTTTTCCATTTCCTACACAACATGATGCAGAAAGGAGCAACGGGTCCATGGCTGGTAATTAGTCGACATCGGGATATTAATTACGACGAGCGGCACTCGGGAATGACCAGTGGCGGGTTCTGCTCGCCGACAAGAAGTAACAACAGACTACAAGGAGTCTCGGTTCATTGCAAATGAAAGCTAGCTAATTAGCAACAAACTCAACTGAGGTACTTAGGTAGCTAGCTAAGGTGATCATGGAGGCTCCTCAGCCCAGCACTGCATCCATAAGCCAAGACCTGTTTGATCGCTCCTGTGGTTGTTTATTGGCCCTGCTGCTGCTGCTGCTGCTGCTGCTCGCGTACAAAATTCTGAAACTTGGGAAAGAATTCCTTCATAAAAGCTGTGTCCACCATCTCCTCGATCTTGACGATATGCTCTCTGCTCTCATCAAATGTGAAGAAGACGGCATATTCGTTGTTCCACTCTCCGAAGGGTGTATTTCCCTTTGACAGGGCGTAGACGACTGCTTTGCCCTGCGTCGTGTCATGTACAAGGTTGTGGATGATTAACTGTTGTTAATATTCGGCCATGGCCATGGCAAATAGTTAGCACGGGCTGTTGTGATATCAACAATAATACATGATAAGAGCGCGAGGTGGGCAATGTTGGAGAAGTGCAGGAGTGCAGATGAAACAAGGTGAAGGCGGACCTCGTAGTCAGTGACGACCTTCTGAAGGAGTGGCAGAGTTGCCTCGACCTGCGCACGGGTCCGGGGTGGATGGCCCAAGGAGAAAGGCAAGGCGGCTTGGGTGTAGTCGTCGGACCAGACCTGGGCCATTTCAGCGGCAGACCAATTCTTCCAACCAGCCAGGAAGCGGGCGAGGGTGGCTTGCTGGACGTCTGCTGGGGTAGCCATTGGATGGTATTTTCTCAGTGCTGCAATCAGGTAATTTTCCGGGGGTAATTAGCGAGAGAGAACGAAACGCAACTAATTTGTTCCTGAGGGTTGTCTACTGCGGGTACATAGTATTTGCATTACGGCCAGCCCCGTAAGGTAAAGTCTACCTCGGCCGCTCGGCCTCTCTCCTCGCTAACACGATTGCGGACTTCGGGGGTAAATTGTCGCGATGGCGTCAGTTGCGGGAAACCCATGTCCGAGTCGGAATCGGCTATTTCAGGGAGTGACCGCCCTCCATCCTTCGCGCCCTTTCTTGTTGGGGTCTGGGTCTTGTAAGAACGGACCAAAATTTCCCCTTTCGACCACGGATCAGATGGCGTGCAATCTGCATTCATGGCGTGAATCAGTTCCGTCCTCGGAGTCGCTTCAAAGAACATGTTCGACGTCTGGAAGTTTCGGGTTTGCGTGCAGGCGAGATAAGAGGCAGTCAGCTGTACATACGGTAGCGAAGGTACGGGAACGAAGGTGTGTGTGTGTGTTACCATCCCGTTTCAGTGCAGGATTCATGGAGCATGAACCATGAACCATGAAACCCTGTGTAGACTTGTCTAGCCGGAGTGCCGGAACCTCTCAAACCGGTTGAAACTTAACGCCTAATGCTACAACCTCGTTGGTAGCCCCGGCCTTTGCTCGACTAACAACCACCAGCCTGCCTCCACCACCCTCTACGCTTTGTATGAGATCAACCACATCGCCCACATGCAGCATCGCACTGTTAGCGAGCTGCAGCAGAGCCAAGTCACATGCGCGGGCCACTGCCTCGACGCTGGTGTCCCGGTCCACGCTATTATCCACATCATCGG
The DNA here is from genome assembly GCF_033296635.1 of Dichotomopilus funicola. Lineage (NCBI taxonomy): Eukaryota > Fungi > Ascomycota > Sordariomycetes > Sordariales > Chaetomiaceae > Dichotomopilus > Dichotomopilus funicola. The sequence goes on from NW_026944128.1 coordinate 34,978, forward strand.
GCAGTAGCCGCATGGCGACGACGAGCGTCGCGGTACGATTCTCGCGCATGATGCTCAAGTGCGCTTGTAACTCAGCTGTTAACTCCGACTTGAGCGCCGCCCCCACGTTGGAGCCGGCCGAAGGAGGCGGAGGCAAGAGGTATGCCCAGTCTTGCCAGTGTAGCACGTACAAGGCTGCATGCCGGACGTTCTGGGGCTGCCCGGCAGAACGATTCTGCAGGATAGCGCCCGGGAGAGGTGGTGAAGGCGGCGAGGGGACTGTTTGGGCATGTGAGGCCGATGAATCCGATGGTGGTCCGCGCAAGAACTGGATGGTAATCTCCACTTGACTGCCGTATCGCGCTGCGAGATGCCGTGCCATAGTGGATGGGCAAGGCTCGTACGTGTACCGGTTGTTTCTGTGAAGGGGTCCGAGGGCCTGGATACCAGGGTGTGCGAGGACATGCCTAACGGTCAGCGGAAGCTCCGGGGAATACTATGGTACGGCGCTGATCTGGGGAATGCAGTCGTGTAGTACGAAGTTCGAAGTACGAAGGTATCAGAAGAGGAAGTATCAGAGGATGTTTCGCGGAATGGTTCCGACGTACCTCTACAATGCAAGCACTGCTCCATCCGCTCCAGTCCAGACGGGAGAGCGCCTCAGCCACGCCGCTCTCATGCGTCTCTGCCGACGAGCGGCGATATGCCGCCCACTGACGCTGCAACCTGGGCTGCTGTTCGCAAGCCACCGAGAAGGCCAATGGAACGGGACTGTTCTGCGTCTGGGAGATCAAGGAGAAGGCACTCTGCTCTGGGCCCCCCGGCTTGCCGTGCCGGCGCGTGGTGGCGGCCATGTTGAGTGCAGCGGGGGCCAAAGTGCCGGCTAAGAACGAGGCGGCATCGGCAAGAAGGGGTTCAGTGACGAAATCCGCCGACAGCGAGGTGTGCGCCACATGACGGGGATGTTCCGGCGGCTCACACAGGAACCCCGCCGTGCTCGCCATGCGAACGATGCGGAGGAGCACTGACTCGGGCACGCCCGTCAGGGCGGCAACATCTTGAACCGGCACACTGCCCTTGAGTGGAATGCAGGCCAGGACCTGAAACTCTCCGAGCCAATGAAGACAGGCGAGCAACTGGGTCTGCAGATCCGATGGAACAATTAGCCCGTCAGCAACTTAATTATTCGTAACTAACGTGATGTATGGAACTCTTGTGATTTTGCCAGACACTGCGTGGGATTTGTGTTTTGTCAAGGATGGGAAGGAGTACAGGACTGAGTACGTTCGTACTTCGGAAAGTGTGGGAGCAAGCCCCTGTTCAGGGGCCCCCACCCCTGACCTCTCTTGGCTCTTCCGAGCTTACCCGTCCCGCAGCGGAGGGTGCGGCCCGGATAGTGGGGGTTCTTGGGTTCTTGGGCGGGGGTCGGGCCGGGACTCTAGATCGGAAGGAGCCGGGCAGGTGCACAGATTGACGGATTGACGGATTGACGGAGCGCTGCACGTACCTGGTTGGCAAGTTGTTGAAGGAATTCCTTTGGTTGTCTGACCAAGCTTTGCAATTTGGTCGCGTTGCCGAGGACCACCCGCCTAGCCCGGTGAACGGTCTCAGGAGCCGTGGGGGCAACAAACAAGAAACCGCTCGACGTGTCCATGCTCGGGCTTTTGCTCGCACTTCTCGGATGTGCGTGTGCGTGTGCGTCCGCGTTCGTGTCGGGGGCCTGCCGGCTGTAGTAGTCGGCCAGGCTTTTGGCGGCACTGGCCAACGCAAGCGCGCACCTCTCGATCTCTGCCAAGCGCGAAAGGTCCATGATCGGACGGGCGGATTAAGGTTTGAAACTTTGGGATTTTACCGTTGTGGTTTGTTTCAGCTGGCCAGGATTGGGCGCGGAATGCCAGACCCACGGACACGATATCCCATTTATACCACTGTAGGTGCTTGCTACCCTACCTCTCGGTTACGAACTTCAGTTCAGGACTAGCACATATTCCTGGTATCATCGCAGCCATACATGGCATCACGTACCCGGTGGCGCAAACTGCGTCAGGTATGTACCTCGGCGTGTTATGACATCAAATCAAGCTGACAGGCCCCGTCTATGTACATACATGAACCGGCCGTTGCTGATGGCAAATCACCGGAGATAAGGTAGTATCGTGGCGCGACACTCCGATTCAAAAGTGCACGACAGCGGATCGGCTAGAAAGCTTACTTGGCCGCCAAGACGTCGTCATCGGCTGTGGTAACATCGCTGGTGCACTTCTGCAACCACCATCGCCTCCAGGCATTGCGAATCTGTGCTATCGACGCACGTTTGATGGATTCGGCCGGCGTCTTATCACCACAGAGAGCAATGGCACGCTGCTCATTTGCCCTTTGGGGTTTTTGGGGTGTGCATAAGTCGGAGTAAAGAATAATCTAAGTAGCACTGTAGCATCCATGAATTACCTGCGTTCCTCACAGTCCACAGTGATCACTCCACACCAGATGTTATTGTTGGCAGCTGTTGGCTCGAGTCATTTCCCATGATCCCATCTGTGACGACGAGAAGCAAGCAAGCAAGCAACAGTTGCAACACAACCAACACAACCAACACCAACATGGCCACGTTCCAGTTGGCCATGGCAACCATGCCAACCAAGAAGGACGCCGAGCCGACCAAGTTCAGAGACTCGTGCAACGCCTGCGCCGTGTCCAAGATCAAGTGCACCCGGACAAAACCCGTGTGCGGCCGTTGCACAAAACGTGGCTACCACTGCGAGTATGTGCCCACCAGACGCGCAGGTCGCAAACACCACCCTCGACCGCCACGGCAGCCGTCCGTGGTGGATGCCAATGGCGACAATGGGGACAACTCCAACAGCGAGGGTTGCAACAACAACAACAACAGCAACAGAAACAGCAGCAGCAGCAGCGTCCAAAGCAGCATTCAGGTCTTGATACCCACACCAACAACATCATCAGATCCAACAACGATCACGGCAGCCTCCACAGCGGCCACCACTGCGAGCAGCCAACAGTTTTCACTCTCTCTGGATCTGCCCATGACTGACCCCGACGGCACCATCGCCTACCCGTCGCCCTCGAATGCCTTCTCCGACGGCACGTCCAGCTCCACACCCACCGTAGTGACACTTCCGGCCTACGAAACCCTCGACCACCTTTCCTGGTGGCAGCTTTTCCCAGCAAGCTTGGGAAATGACGACGACGACTTGCTGGTGTCCCAAATGTCCTTTTCCATGCCTGAGACACCCAAATTTTCACCAGGCCAATTAAGTTACGGGCACGCGCGCGACGGCGCAAACTCCGCAAAGGCAAACCCGGCCAGTCTCGATGAAAATAACATGGTCGACCCGAGCCTCAGAGACTACCCCGTATTGCCGCTGCCCGATCTAGCTTTGTCAACGGTCCTCCGGAATAACACGGAACTCGAGGATCCGGACGGACAAAAGCTGCCCGAGGTCGCGTGGGAACCGGTATTATCATCGGCGGCGTCTTCCTCGGCGGTGTCTTCGGCGTTATCATCGTCGTCACTGCTATCAACCACGCTCACGGCATCACCACCACCGTCACGTTTATCAGTGTCATTACCTTCGTCACTCCCACCTTCTTCGTCGGCTTCAGCTTCACGAAAACAAAATACGCCGCCCCCTCGTGACGTGCCCTCGATCCACGACCCCTGTCCGCCGCGCTCACCACGCTCACTGGGGGGGTGTTGTCTCATCCGCGCCCTAGAGCTGCTCAAGAAGCTCTTCCCCGGGCTGGGCCCCGACTGCAACTGCAACTGCCAGAGCGATGTATCAGGGCCCGGGCATACCGGTACCGAGGACCCAAGGACAGAGACAGACACACTTCCAACCATCCAGCGCGTCATCGCCGAGAACAAGCACACCCTCGAGGCCGTCCAAGACATGCTCCAGTGCGCGTGCCTCGACGACAACAACGACGGCAGCAGTAACTATCTCCTGGCTGTCATCTCCCTGGTCGTCTTCAAAGTCCTCGCTTGGTACAGGGCCGCAGCCGTAGATGGGCAGGCCCCTGATGACCCCGCTGACGGTTCGCTTCTGGGCAATAATAACGCGCCGCCGAATGGGCATGTCGGTTCCGGGGTTAAAAAAGGGGCAACCACGAGCCGCCGGCGCTCTTCATGCTACACCGAGCGCGTCCTACATTCCCCAGCCGTCATCAACATCGACGGGTATCGGCTAGACGCAAGCGACGACGTCGACGGCACCAGCAGCCGGCCACGCATGGCTGCGCAGCTTGTTTTTAGTGAGTTGCATCGGGTGCAGCGGCTTGTTAATGTCCTGGCTGGAAGGCTTGGGAGTCTCAGTCGAGACAGCCGGGATAGGAACCGAAACAGTTTTTGTACCTCTGGGGGGGGCATCTCGGATATGCCGTCGACGTTTGCCTCGGCCTCGCCGGCGTGGTTCGGGAACTTGGAGCAGGATGTGAGAGAGCGTTTGAGGGCACTATCGTTGGAGATTGTCGAGATGCTGAGGAGGTAAGCTGTGTTTTAATTCCATCGTTGCCTGCGGGGGAGTATAGCATCCGGAAGTGGCGGTGAATGGATGATAGCAAGTAATTATTCGAGACTGTAATTGTTCTGCGCCGGCTCTGGAGCTCTCTGGATAGAGAGAGGTAGTCAGAACTAAGACACCCCGGGTTACTTATTCATCACCGATGGCTTTATTTGTATACTATTCTTAGAATTTGCTTCCTGCATGGTGTTCGCCAATTTTCTACAAAGGGGCTAGCTGCCCCTGGAATGCCCCTGGAATCGACCAAAACCTCGCCGAGGCCGCGGTCGTGGCGCTCCTGCTCAACTGCTTACCGCTCCCCATGGTGTAGTGCAAATATCCGTAGGTCGCATTCGGGGTCCGACATCTTGGAGCCAAGGATGAGGGCCAAGGATGATCAATACCGCAGCCCCGGTGGTGTTTCCGGGTCGGGCGACTTAGCGCTCCCGAGAACAGAATTCTTCGGGCCTAGGCAGTTCCCGCTGTCTTTCCCCTGAGTTAACTCTTTTCCCTGAGTTAACAGGTGGCAAGTAGTATGCAAGGGGCAATTTCATTTATCTGATCATTTATCTGAGGCCAATCCGTAGCCTCAGTGGTGTGCACCCCACGGGCCAACTGGAACACGAAAGCAACCCTACCTTACCCAACCCTCCCGTTCATCCCAAAAATGGCCGTCCTGCTCGCCTTGACGTGCTTGACGTCTTTAACGCTGTGTCACGCACACGCACTGACATTACCCAGCCGTCCCCATCCCGGAAGGGACTGCAGCAACGGCCCGCAAAGTCGTGGATGTTGGCGTGGCAAAGACTTTGACATTTTCACGGATTATGATCAAACTGTGCCTCCCGGAAGGCTCAGGGAGTACGAACTCACGGTTACTGAACAAACGTGGGCTCCGGACGGATACCTGTTCAATGGCACCGTCTTCAACGGACAATACCCCGGGCCGTTGATTGAGGCAGATTGGGGTGATACCCTGCGTACGACTCCCTATTTTGCTATCCTGGCAACTCCCCAGCTCCCGCCATACTAATTAATCGCCTCCTTGTCCTCTTAACCCTAACTCCCAAACCCGCAACCTGCTAATGTATGAGCTGTCGTGGCAGGTATCACGGTACATAACAACCTGACCAACTACAACGGCACGTCAGTTCACTGGCATGGCATTCGCATGCTGGAGACCAACTGGCAGGACGGGGTACCTGGTGTGACGCAGTGCCCGATTAAGGTTAGGACGAAGCACCCACCCACGCTGGAGAGAGGCTGGAGAGAGACTGACATCAAGTACATCCTACCAGCCCGGCTCGTCGCAGACATATGAGTTTCGAGCGATGCAGTACGGAACCTCATGGTATCACTCGCACTTTAGCCTGCAATGTAAGTTTATCCTCGAGAAGCCCAGCTGATGAACCAAATTATTAACAGCAACTTTAGACAGCAACGGGCTTCATGGTAGGTAACCGCCTGGATTATCCCCCTTAGCGTCACAAGGGCTGAAAATAACTAATAACTCATTTCCACCAGGCCCTCTCGTGATCCATGGACCGTCCAGCGCCAACTGGGACGTCGACCTAGGCCCCTGGTTGATCACCGACTGGTACCACGAGGACGCCTTCAAGTTGTACTACTACGAGATCTTCACTCCTCGCGCCGCTCCGCCGCAGGCCATGTTACTGAATGGGCACGGCAAGTTCAACTGCACCCCGGCGGCCAACGACACGCGGTGCACGGGAGACAGCAAGCTCTTTGAGACGGTATTTCACCACGGAACCAAGTACAAGATCGGGATCGCGCACACGGGAACCCTCCGGACGCAAACATTCTGGATCGACGGGCACAACTTCACCGTCATCTCGGCTGACTTCGTCCCCATCAAGCCCTACGTCACCAACGTCATCACCCTCGGGATCGGCCAGCGGTACGAGATCATCGTCGAGGCCAACGCAGATCTGAGTACCAGTAACGGCACCGACTTTTGGATCCACTCGCAGTACTGCGCCCTCCCAGGGGTCCTCGACGACCGCCTAGGCATAATCCGCTACGACGCCCGCAGCACGCGGGACCCTTACAGCCCACCGCCGGCCTACCTCGACCTGGGCTGCGCCGACCCGGAGCTCGACAACCTCGTGCCCGTTGTCTCTCGCCAGGTTGGCAACCGCGTCAACGGCCTGGAGCCGACCGACTATCTCAAGATGGGCCTGGAAGGCTGGCCCAACGCGAGCGATCCGGACAGCCGCATCCATAAGTGGGTGCTAAGGAACGTGCCCATGTACCTGAACTGGTCCGAGCCGAGCGTCGCGAAACTGCTCACCCTGGACAAGGACGACGAGCTGGAGCAGAGCAAAGGAGGCAAAGACGAAGACAAACACAACACCACCTCCCCCCAGTTCTCAGACCTCTTCCCAGCCGAGACCGAGCCCATCCTCCTAGACTACCCAACCGGCGAATGGGTCTACTTCGTCATCACCAACAACTACACACTAACCCCGACCGACCCCTGGCCACCACGCACACTCCCCCAATCCGTCCACCCCATCCACCTCCACGGACACGACATTTTGCTACTAGCACAAGGCGAAGGGCCCTTCGACCCAGCCACTGTTGTCCCGCGTCTCAATAACCCGCCGCGCCGTGATGTCGTTAATTGTCCGCTGAACGGGTTTGTGTGGATCGCGTTCCGGATTGATAACCCCGGGGCCTGGCTTATGCATTGCCATATTGCGTGGCATGCTAGTGATGGTTTGGCGGTGCAGTTTGTGGAGCAGCCGGGGAAGTTGAGGGGGTTGATGGAGAGGGCGGGGGTTGTAGGGGGGTTTGGGGAGCGGTGTAAAGAGTGGGATAGGTATTATACGACTGTGAACGAGGCGGTTGGGGCTGTGCAGGAGGATTCTGGTGTGTAGTTTTTTGAAGCGAAGGGTCGATTTCAGTGCGGGTCAGAGATATACTATATAGATTGAACAAGTGAATGAAATGAATCTTCGATGCTCTTACCATGGCTTTTCTTCGAAAGGGGAAAGCCTCCAAAAATAAAGCTGCTCGAGTTTCGATTGGATACTGCACTTGGACCTATCTGTGCTTCTATAAATGTGGTGTGGTGCATATGGATGGTGCTTGTTTGACAAAACTCTGGTGTTGTTATGGGTTGGAGTACCGGGATATTAGTTAAGGGAGTTACACGGGAGGACGAGATCGTTGAATGAGTGTTGGGGGTTCACGCCGTAGATGTTGATAAAGTTGTGGATTACCGTAGTTAACCAGCAGAAGGTGAAGTTGCATTTTAGAACTTTTAGTCAAAGTATCGACGATACTACATGGCTGAACTTCTGCGGGAAAACAAAGCCTTCACTGCCATCTCAATTTAGATACGCTCGTGCTACTCTTGTCTACCACTCTAACACTCAACACTCTCAGCTAGCGCTCTTAGCTACTTAGGCAGCAGGAACCTTTGCCCACAACGGATCAAACCCAGATCCCCAAATCCACTTGTCATCCTCGGCCTGGTTCAAGGTCGTGTCGTAAGCCACCTGCGCCAGCCTAAACCAAGCATCTCCCTTCACCGGGAAGTCGTCAGCCCCCTCACCCGTCTCAAACCCGCGCGAGATCTCCTCGCCGTTCTTCAGCGCCCGCACAAACTTGGCCAGATGCCCGTCATCCTGCGCAACATTCACCAGCTTGTACAGCCCCTGCCAGTCCCCGGCCTTGACACCAGAACTAAGCGTCGGAGCGTACTCCCTAACAAACTCCGGCCGCAGCTCCGGCGCCGAGCTCGCAGCATACCACACGAGATCCGTCCGGGCCTTCCGCTCGACAAGCTTGACCTTGTCGGCGAGAGAAATCCACGGCTGCCGGATCAGCGCGGTGAAAAAGATGCTCGCGTTGACGTTGTGCATATGGAAAAAATCGATCCGCCGCTTCTTTCCCGGCCGCTGTGCCGCGCCCGCCGAGTACGCCGCGATATTGGCCGACTCGGCCACTGCCCGCTCCAGCGCTTCCTCGCTGTTCGCGACACGCCACTGCGCCGCTACGGCTGCGATCTCGCTGCCGGCGCGCGCGATCACACCCTCCCGCACGCGGACGGGACCCTGCTGGATGAGGGCGGCTGTGGCGATCTTGGGGGTCGCGCGAACCTCGTCGTACAGCGCGAGGAGAGACTTGACGGGGGTGTTGGCTGAGGCGGCTATTTTCTCGCTCTCGTGGTAGAAGCCTTCCAGGTTGGCCGAGTCGTGCACGGCAGCTTGGGCGAGGCCCTCGGCGATGATGCCCGGCAGTTCGAATTCGACGCCGAAGCCGAGGTGGATGATGGGATGGTGGGCGCCCTCGTACAGCTGGGCAAAAATGCGCTCGGCGTTGGGGGTGCCGCTGAAGACGTGCTCCTGCAGGACTTCGCGCCAGCCCTTGGCGGCGATTTCCTGTTCGAAGAAGGCGAGGTAGTTGGTGTACTGGTTGATGTCGCCGATGTGAGCGGCGAAGGTGGAAGGGTCCTTGAGGTCATGGGCGACGGCGGTGTCCAGGGGCGGAATCGGACGCTGGATGGCAACACCATCGTCAAACGCACGCTGGACCTCGTCCGGACCGCCACCAAGGGCCAGGACGCTCAGCACTGAGTGCGGGAGGTGGTTGTGTCCACCCACATCACGCCAAAAGATGTGGTACTTGTCGTGGTTTTTCTGCAGAAGCTCGTTGGCCCGCTCGATGGCACCGGCCGGGTTGTCCGAGACACGGCCTAGGCCGAGATGGCCTGAGGAGATGCGGATGGACCCGGTGGAAGTTCCGTTGGCTGACATGATGATGTTAACCAGTGTGGCAGTTGTAATTAATTGGTGGGAACTGAGAAGTAAGAGAGGAGACAATCCCCCTGATTTCAGTTTAATTTAGGTAAGAATCTGAGATCAGATAATTATCAAATGGGAACCTGGCTGGAAGAACAAGTCGAGTCTTCAAACTTCCTACTGTCGTTAACTAAGAATTTCAGGGGGTGACTCGGCTTAGACCTCGGCACATCAAGATGATCCAAGGTTTCGTGCTTTGGTTTGTTACACACCCCGAAGCCAATATGCCGTACTCCGTACGTCTCGCCATCTCATTCCGCAGACCAGCCATCCGCCCTCGGACATCGAAGCAGGACTCCCCCGCAGGACAATCCGACAAAGCTCCATTCCATTGTCCGTGCTGCAGTGGGTTCGCTGGTCGGAGAGATTCCCCGATTGGGTCACTGGTGAATTGTAAGTCCACGCAATCTTATGATAATGTTAATTATTAAGTATTCAACTCTTTTTTCAAAGCCTATGGCCATCCCAAGGAGTGCAACGCAGTCGGTTCCAGAAACCAGAAAAATTAAGGCTAAAACTTAATCTGTATACTTCTGCATTCACGGGCTCACAGCAACATGTCGTCCACTACAACAGTCACCACCACCAAGGTAGAGACGCCCTTCACCACGGGCGCACTCCAACAAGATACAGCCTTTTGGCGGGCCTACATCGCTTCTCGCCCGGCCCCCTCCGAAGACTTCTTCCGCGTCATCCAGGAACACCACAACACCCACGGCAACGGCCAGACCTCTCTAGCCCACGATGTCGGCACTGGCCCGGGTAACATCGCCGAGCGGCTTCTCAAGTACTACGACCACGTCGTCGGGTCCGACGTCAACGCTCAGGCCCTCGACGCAGCCGGCGATCTGATCGCGCCGGACCTGGTCTCCCGCCTGACGCTGGTCCGCTCCCCGGCTGAAACCCTCGCCGACAACAACACGGTCCCGCCTAACGTGGGCCTTGGTAAAACCGACCTCCTCGTCGTCAGCGAGTGCATCCCGCTGCTAGACGTGCCCCGGGCCCTCAACGCCTTCCACCAGCTTCTCCGCCCCGGCGGCACCCTCGCCATCTACTTCTACGGCCGGCCCATCTTCACCACCGGTGACGCGGTCCGTGACGACCGTCTCAACGCCCTGTACGACCGCATCGCCACGCGCATCTGCACCTTCCTCCTACCCTTCAAGGGCACGCCCGGGTTCCCGCACCACCAGCGTGCCGCCGAGGCCCTGGCCAGCCAGCTGGATAACATTGCGCTGCCGTCGGCGGAGTGGGGGGATGTGGTGCGGTACAAGTGGAACCCAGACGTGCCGCTGCTGTTTAATAGCCTGGAGGGGTACGATTTTGAGCCGGAGCCGGTTGATCGGCGCGAGAAGGGGGAAACGACTAAGGAGATTGTTGATCGGAAGTGGTGGCGGGATGAGTGGGATGCTGATCGGGTTAAGGAGTACTTGGACTCGGTGTATCCGAGCTACGTGGAGAAGGCGGGCAGTAAAATTGCTGAGGTTAACGAGGGCGTTGAAGAGCTGCGCGAGGCACTGGGCGGAGGCAAGGCCAGTGTGACGTTTCCTGTGGTGTTGATCCTAGCGAGCAAGAAATAGGTTGATACTTAGTAACCACACCATAAACTTAACGGGTCTCTTTAGTGACTGATAATAATCAAGCATTTTCATGACAAGTACTGTGTCTCATTAGATTAATTAACGCTGGACATTGGCATTGATAATACAGGTATTACCCAGGCGTGAAGTTCAATCAAGTTATATATTTTCTCATACATTTTCTCATGACCCGTTGTAAGGTTCATCACTCCTGTACACTGTTGATAATTATCCAACTAATTTACCTCCATTCACCAGCTGCGTAAAGCAGAGGTAGTAGATCACACATCCTTAAACCCATCTACAACCTTCCCTTCTCTGACATATTCCGAAATCCATCCAATCGTCATGCTAAGAGAGACAAGTCAGCCGTGGTTCACCTGTGTCACATCAATTTCAAAGATTCAGCGATCAATCCTCACCTGCTCCGCTTCGTATCAGCAAACTTCTCGTGGTCCCCCACCAAATGTTCTTGATACCAAGGATCCTGCTTCATGCGCTTGTAGTCTTCCAGGTCCCGGAACACCACCTGGCTGAAGCAGTCGAAGTCGGCCACATTGGCCATCTGGTGGTCGTACAGTTGCGCCATCAGCGCCCGGCTCTCAGTCGTGTTGTGGATTTGCGTCCACCGCACCACCCCGTACTTGACCATCAGGTCCTTGGTCAAGGGCGCCGAGATCTGTGTCATATGGTGCCGGTATGCCTCCTCGCTCATGCCGGGCTTGCGATAGCCGCAGATGGTGAGGCAGAGAAATTGGCCGTTCTTGCCAGAGCCAGAGACATGGCTGCTGCTCGCGTTACCGTTGACGGTGCCGTTGACGGTGATGCCGTTGGAGGGCGAATTGGTGTCCGTAGCTGTTGCTGTAGCCATCTTGGTGTGTTTTTTCCTGCTAATGTTCTAACTTCTGGGCGTCTGAGTCGATACCTCCTAACTCTAGCCCGTTTCAAACTAATTAGACTACTTCGTAGGCTCGCGCGAGCTCTCTGGACTCCGGGCCTGCAGGGTTCAGCGGCTTGGACATTGCTCGATCTACACCTGGGGCGATGCCAGTGACACCCCTGCATACCTACGCCCAGATCCGGATACCATGCGGTTTGTCCAGCAGAACGGGACTCTTCCGTGGACGGGATTGTCGGAATCCGATCATGTCGGGATGGCGAAAGCTCTTGGTGGGTCGGCAGTGTTCCCCGAGGTTGCATTTCCCCAGGGGTCAACAGAGCTTCCTAGAGCTACCCCCGCAAGAAGTCCCTAACCCTAACGCTAACCCCAACCCTAACCCTAGGTAAGCAAACCCCTCGATAAGGAGTACTGGAAGTAAACACCATGTATAGTACAGTACATACCAACCAGGCAACGGCACCGGGGGCAGCTGAGATGTATTCTGTTCTCCCTTCTTCCTGAGAGCACCCTGCCCTTGAGTTAAGCCGCTATACAGAGTCCAATCAAGCGAGGAGGATGACAGAGTTGGGTAATTAGTTCCAAAAAACAACTTCGTAGTAACTAGTCTACGTAATACATTCAACACAATTTGCCTCAATGATCCAAAGAGAAAAGCTCTGTAGTTACCTAGTCTACGAAATACAATCTGTATAATCTGTATACCCAGCTGAAATATATCCTGCCTATTCAATTGAAACACAAGTAATCGAATGCGTCACGTTCCCACAGCTAACAAAATAATTTCCAACAAACAACAAAAGGAGAAAAGAAAGAACTGAAATCAATAGTCTCAGGCAAGCCATCAATCAACAAATCCCCCCTGCCGTCTGCCCCGTCTAGCTGTAATACTCCACCAACCAAGAGCGCAAATCGCCCACAGTCGGATACTCAAGGAACACGCTGCCGCCGACGGTGATGCCCAGCTCCTCGCGGAACCGCTCAGCAATCACTAGGCTCATCAAGCTGTCGATGCCTAGGTTGGGGAAGGACGCCTCGTCCTTGAGGTCCGCGAGCTCTAGGCCGGCCTCGTCAGCCACGAGGAGAAGGGCTTTGACCGCCGTACTATCGCTGTCAATGTCAACAGCAGGCTCCGGGGTAGGAGCGGGAGCAACAGCGGGAGCGGGCGCTGGGGTCACTTTGAGGGGCTCCGAAGATGGCACAGGCACAGGCACAGGCACAGGCACCGGCACAGGGGCCGGTAGCACGGCAACCTGTTTCTGCGGTGCGGCCGTCGGTTTGCTGGAGGAAGAATGAGACGCCACAGCAGGAGCAGAAGCGTCGTCAGGGGCCGAGAAGAAGCGGTTGAGCAACAGGCGAGGGTACCGGCGGAACTTGATGCCCCCGACCACGCCGACGATGACTCCCTCCTGCAGGATATAGACATCCCCCAGATAGACGGTCGGGTCCTCGGCGGTAGGGATCATCTTGACGTACGAGCGGAACTGGCCGCCGGCAACAAGCGGCACCGCAAAGCGCATCGACTCCCAGCCGGGCGTAACACAAAAGTTAGCCGTCGTGTCGATGGCGTCAGACACGTTCATGACAAACCCAGCCAGGTGCGCCACGCTGTCGATGAAGAAAGGCGGCACCGTCCACACGCCGCGGCCCGCGTCGCGCGTCAGCGTCACGTCGGCCACGGCCTCGAGTTCGTGCAGCACCACGGACTGCATGCCGCGGTACTTGTCGGCGTAGTCGACTAGGTTGGCGGCGAACAGGCGGTAGGCCATGGCGTGCGAGAAGCGGTTGGCCACGCCGTCGGCTGCGAGCTGCTCGAGCGCGTCGATGCGTCCCTGGACTAGGTGGGTGAGGGGGGACCAGGACCGCAGCCAGGGCGTGGCGTCGTCGGCGAAATACAGGGTTGCGCTGGCGAAGGGTTCTTCGGAGGCTCCTGTGTCGTCGTTGACGTTATGCCAATGCAGCTGTGCAACGCCTGTGTTGATATCGGCCGTGCTGAGGGACACGCGGATCAGTTGCGGGGTGGTGGTGGATTTCCGTGCGACGAGCCCCTTGAGGACTTCAAGGTTGGCGATGTTCATGAGCGGCTTGGTCTTGCGTTTGATGAGTTTGCCGTGGAGGTATTCGCCCAGGGTGAATGCAATATCGGCGTGGATAGACTATTAATTAAGCATCGTGGTCAGCCAGTGTGTCTTCAAGTCTTCATTATGGAGACGCAAAATGCCCTTGAATCAGGGGTAAATCAACAAATAAGCTTGACAGGAATGAACTCACCGACGTCACCACTCCACACCCATTCATTTTATGCCCATACGCGGCGGCCCGGAACTCGGCCTGGGCAAGGTCAGACTGAATGACAACCGTACCCGATGACCCAGCGTAGGTCTCCTCGATGATGTGCTGGACGGTCGACGTGAGAAAGCTGGCGGGAGACGGGGAAGCAGCCACCGCTTTCTGGGCCTGCTTCTTCTCCTCGTCATAGAAAGTGTTCCCCTTGGTCAATGCCCAATCACCGTTGTACTGGATCCAGTACGTCTTGTCGTTCCAGCTGTACGTAGGCAAGTCCAGCAGACGCAGCTGCTTCTCAAACGGCCGATGGAACTCGTTCCAGCTGATCTCAACCCCCGCCAGATGCAGGCTTGCCAGGCTCCGTGCCAGCGTCAGCCAGTTGTCCTCGCCCCGGCGCAGCGAAGGCACGGCGATGCTCGTGGACGGCAGTGCCGCCTTGACAAAGTTCAATGACACCGGATGGGGCCCGATCTCCACCCAGGCCATGGAGTCGTCAATGATGTCGATCTCCCGCGCGGCCTCTAGCGCAGCCAGGAAGTTAACCGTTCCCCTGGTCGCGCGGCGCACGTACTCGGCGTTGATGCTCTTGTCGTCGAACACCACTTTGCCAAGCAGCGGCGAGATGACGGGGACATTCGGCGCGTGGAAAATAACACCAGCCCGCGCCAGTTCCTCAAACTCGTCCAGAATCGGGTCCATCTGCGCCGAGTGAAACGCAAACGCCACGTCGAGAATGGTGCTCTTGTACCCGGCGGCTTCCAGCGGTGTGACCAAAGCCTGCATCTCGGCCTCCGTTCCGCTGAGCACCGTCTCGGCCGGGCCATTCACACACGCGACTTCGAACGGCTTCTCTCCGGCTACTTCTTCCACCTGGGCGAGGGAGGCTCTCACAGCCAGCATCCTGTAGCTCCCAGCCTGCGCGTGCTGTTCGAGCAATTGGGCTCGCCGGCCAACGAGGAAAACAGCATCGTTGGCCGAGAGCACGCCCGCAACCTGCAACGCCGCGTACTCGCCCAGGCTGTGGCCGATGACTACGTCGGGCTTGATTCCCAGAGTGGCCCAGTACTTGGCGAGTGCGATTTCGGTAGAGACTAGGGCGAGCTGGGTGACCACGGGGGAATGCGCGTGGTCCTGCGGGTGGGAGCCGTCGATGGCTGGGATGAAAGTCGGGAATCCCTGCTGCTGGGCGAGGGCGTCGAGGTGAAGGATCTGCGTGCGGAAGGTGGGTGAGGTGTGGAATAGCTGCAGGTTTGATGACTTGTGCGCTGAGCCCTGGCCGGTGAAGGCGAAGACGACTGAGGGGGGGCCGGTAGCGGGTATGGGCTTCAGGGTGGTGTCGACTGAGTCCAGAGCGGTGGTGAGCTGTTTATTGAGCTGGTCGACAGAGGAGACGGCGACTGCGATCCTGTGGTTGTGGTGGTGCCGGCGCGCTGTGGTGGTGTATGACAGGTCGGACAGCGACACGTCCGGGTGCTTGTCGAGATAGGCGAGGTACCGCTCCAGGTTCCCTCGCAGGGACACCTTGCTCTTGGCCGATAGGGCAACCACATGTGTGTTGCCGCGGGGATCTGGCTGGCTTTCGGCCTGCTGCAGCCTCAGAGGGGCTTCTTCGATGAGAACCGTGGTGTTACCGCCTGCAGCGCTGAAGTTGTTGACGGCCGCGATGCGTTTCCGGTCGGGGTTCCGCTCCCAGGGTGTCTTCTCCCACGGAATGCGGACATTCCGCTTGTCTAGATCCTTGGGTAGAGCCGGATTGAGCCCGTTCTTGACACCCACGTGGGGCGGTATCGCCTCCTTCTGGAGCATGAGCAAGACCTTGAGGAGGGCTGTGACACCGGCGACAGCCTCGCCGTGGCCCACGTTTGCCTTGACGGTGCCGATATACAACGGGTGCTTGGAGCTACGGCGGTTGGTCACAGGTGCATACGCGCTCGTGACGGACTGCATCTCCTCGCGGTCACCTGCTTGCGTGCCGGTCCCGTGCATCTCGACATAGCTCACATCGAGAGGGTTGATCCCTGCTGCGGCAAGTACCTGGTTCGAGAGATAGGCCTGGGCACCCGCGTGGGGGTGTGTGATAGACACAGCCTCAGCCGAATGGTTGGTCGCGGCACCGAGGATCACGCCGAGGATGTTGTCATTGTCGGCCTCGGCGTCTTCCAGGCGCTTCAAAACGATAGACCCGATTCCATCAGCACGGCAGTAACCATCGGCTTCACTGTCCCACGCTTTACAAGCGTTAGGGGTCTTGGAGAGAAAGTGACCGTGGCTGAGACCGGCAAAGGCATCCGAGTTGGTGAGGACGTTCATGCCTCCTGCAACGGCAGTATCAAGTTCGCCGTTCCAGAGTGCTGTGCAGGCAGTCTGGATCGTGGCAAGACTCGAAGAGCAAGCAGTATCAATGCTGTAGCTCGGCCCAGAGAACTTGAAGAAGTAGTTGATACGGCCGGGGCCAAAGGCCCGGCAACCGCCGGGAATGAAGTAGGTGCTGATCTCCTGGGCCGTATTCACCTCACGATAATCATCACTGGCCTGTCCGTAAAAGGTACCAATTCGATGAAGGTTGGTGGCGGCCGTACGGTTCGCAACATAGCCCGCCCGTTCCAAGGCCTCATACGCCGTGACCAGGGCCAAACGTTGCATCGGGTCCGTCTGCTGAGCCTCGCGCGGCGAGATGTTGAAGAAGGGCGCGTCGAACAGGCCAGGTTCGTCAATGAAACACCCGTACGGCGTATGGCTGGTGTTCACCCGCTTTCCGGTGGGATCGTAATGGGTTGCAACGTCAAACCGGTCCGCGGGAATGGTACGATGCACGTCGAGCCCCTTCTCCAGAAGGTCCCAGAACTTGTCAGTATCGGTCGCGCCGCCAGGCATCCGACACGACATACCCACGATGGCGATCTTGCTCTGACTCGTGCCCCGAGGGGAGAATGAGTTCACAAGAGACGGCTCGGTAAGCCACTGCAGCAGATCGGTCGTCGTCGATGTCGTTGCCGTTGTCGTTGTCGTTGATTCGGCCGCCTGGGATTCCTGGGACTCCTGGGACAGAGTGGATGTCACAGCCGTGGTCAGGTCTCGGATGGGGAGCGAGGTACGGAAAGCGTGCACATGGAACTGGACGACGCCGGGCTGCGACGCCCTGTCAACCAAGGTGTTGACTACATTATCCCACTGGATTTTCTGAGTCAGGATCTCGGTGATGATCTCCTCCAGTAAGCCCGCGGCATCTGTCGCCAGGAATGGCTGCCCGGTGCTCGTCGAAAGAACAGGAATTCCGGGAACCAGTTTAGTAATATGGCCGCCCAGCTTCTCGGCACTGACACGTACGACCTCCTGGGCGTGTTTCTCGTTGTAGATGTGCTTTGCGTGACACAGGCCTCCATACACCGGCAAGGCGATGGACCGAGTGTCGCGGAAGAAGTCGGACACCAGGAAGATGCGCTTCAACCTTCCGGGGGGGCCGCTGACCGTCACCGATGTTGCGCTGAGAGCACTGATAAAAACGGTGCTGGCCTCGGGTGTTTGCTATTAACCATCCCACTTTTGTCAGCAACTCGACGGTCTCGACCAACTCGGATGACAATTTTCTTGCCAATGAGGCCATGGTGTAGGAGACAGTAAAGCTTAATTACCTCTCTCGCATGAATCGCATCCAACTCCTTCTGTACTTGCTCAGGTGTGACATCAGGTACCACGTACGCCCAAGTATCCGCAGGTCCCGAATCCGTCGGATTTCGCGGTTCCAGATTCTGCGAGACCTCATCCACCAGAACTCCCAGACGGAACGCGGTGCGGACGATTTCGGCTCCGACAATGGGCAGGTCGACCACTTGGGAAGCGAGCGAGACGGCAGCAGTGGCCAACAAGCCAATTCCCAGCCCAGCAAGATAGCTACTGGCTGCATCGATGTTGTACTGCTCGGGATGCCTCTCGTAGTATCTGTGGTATTATCAACAATTATCAGCCATCAGGTGTCTTGTTGGGTCTGGACTGAACAGCTCCGATAACGGTGGTGTGATAAAAGTATGTTTCTACTCACCCGATAAAAGCACCCAGCTCAACAGCGAGAAGCAGCACGCCGTCTATCGATCCGGAAAGCTGACCCTTTCGCAGTTCAGGGTCGTCGACAAGGTTGAAGATGGTTTGAAAGGGGGGGATCAGGGATCGCAGAGAGGCGGGCAGCCCACGGATCTCCTCACGCAGCGCCAAGGTGGCGTCGTTGATAAACTGGGCCAGGATGGGATGATCTCTGGTCTTGCTCTGCGTCCATAGGCGCCTGAAGAGATCTTGAAGGTTGTCGTGAGGGAACTCATTGCTGAAGTAGGCTAGCCTCAGCCTGACGAAGTCCCCGGTCCCATCAGACGAGGGTGTAAAAGAAGATCGAAACGTCATGGTTACAGGTAGGTACCGATCCGGCAGCCCAGTGATCTTCGTCGTAAGACGGTCGTAGCCAAATATTGGGGGTGGTGAAAAGGGGTGTGGAAAGGGGGGTGGGTATGAATGGCCAAGGCCAGGGGCAGAAGGACTTGAGTGTGTGTGGGCTGAACAGGGTCAACAGGCCAGTTCTAGAACCGTCGTTGAGGACGTGTGCACTCTAGACCATAATGCTCATACCATCCTATCTATGTAGGTAGGTATGTACCTTAAGTATCTCTTGGTGCAACGGGCATTGCCGTGACCCACCAGCGTCGTCTAAAAGCATTGCCACATGGCCGGCATTCATTACGGTCAGAGTCACCACGGCAACTGACAAGAAGAGTCAATTCGACTCCGGGTTCGTCAGCTTCGGGGAACGATCAGAGTGGGTGGGCATCGGCACCCGCACCAGGCACCCGGACCCCCTGGGATGTTTTCCGTGGTTGCAGCAGGCTGCGGAAGTCGAATACTACCCGTTCGTCAATCATCCGTCGCCCCGAAGCCGTTGCGCAATCACCGTATCACGGGGAACCTCCCGGGATATGCTCCGAACTTGCCCGAAACCGGGACACTTGAGAATGTCTTATCTGTGGTCGGGACGATCCGCGTGTGCATGAGCCAAGTCAAGCTTTCTTGACTTGGTTCGTCGCCTATGCCAGTTACCCTGCCCCAATATTCAATATTCTTTCAACAAGACACGCCTAGTATCATCACCAGAGCTGTGCGTGTGTTCTCAATATGGGCCGAGGAGGATACCGCCAGATCAACAAGGCGCTCAACATCTGCGCATTCGAGGACTACCTCGACTCGCAGCTAGCAGGCTTGCCAAAGCTGAACGATGTAGAGAAACTCACCCCTCGCGTACTTCGGATTCTGGGGCAGAATGAGGGAAAGGTAAGATACTTTACCGTGGCTTGATGGTCTGAATTCACATTCACCATGGGTAGTTTACCTCGCCACATGCTCTCTATATCTCTCTCAGTTACCCTACGACTCCATGGCCTTCTTCACTTGAGTGCATATGTGCTAACCAACTCAACTCACACGCCCAGTTTACCCTCCAAGGCACAAATACCTACATTGTTGGAACCGGTCAGAAAAGACTCATCATCGACACCGGCCAAGGGATTCCCGAATGGGCAGACCTGATCGAGAGTACCTTGAAGGAGTCATCCATCTCGATATCCCACGTGCTGCTGACGCACTGGCACGGCGACCACACGGGAGGCGTGCCCGACCTCCTACGTCTCTACCCGCATCTCTCCAATGCGATCTTCAAGCACACGCCGGGCCCAGGCCAGCAATCCATCACCGACGGGCAGGTGTTCCGGGTCGAAGGCGCTACAGTACGCGCCGTGCACGCCCCTGGCCATTCGCACGACCACATGTGTTTCGTCCTCGAGGAGGAAAACGCCATGTTCACGGGCGACAACGTGCTGGGCCACGGCACGGCGGCCGTCGAGATCCTGCCGACGTGGATGCAGTCACTGCGCGTCATGGCCTCGCACCGCTGCGCCCTGGGGTATCCGGCCCACGGCGAGATGATCCGCAACCTGCCGGGCAAGATCTCGGTGGAACTGCAGGCGAAAGAGCGGCGCGAGAAGAAGGTGCTGGACGCCCTAGACCGGGTCAAGCGCGAACAGAAGCGAGCCGGCTTGGCCTCGGCCAAGGGGAGCGTCACGGTCAAGGACCTGGTTACGGCCATGTATGGGGATCAGCTGGACGAGCAGGTGCGTGAGCAGGCCATCGAGCCCTTTACGGCCGAGGTCTTGCGCAAGCTTGCGGGCGACGGCAGGGTGGCTTTTGAGCTGAAGGCGGGACAGAGGAAGTGGTTCTCTATCCGTTGAGTAAATACGCAAAGTGACTATTGCCGATGCAGTCAGGGACTTAGAATTAGGAGAGTGATTGTATACCATCTGGGGCGAGAGGCTGAGATTTCCGTGTTATGCTATAGCTACAGGTAGCAAATGATTTTCCTAATGACCAAAACCACACTCTCTCTCTTAAGACGAGCAGCGAGAACGATCACCAGCGTTGGCCGGGGTAGTGTCTCCACCCGGCCTTGACATGGTGACATGTTTCGGGGTCCGGCCGGTCTTAGCTTGTTGACTCCAGATTTGCCGTTTTATTTTCGTAATAAACTTAAAAAGATTAACCCTTTCACCCCCCGCTCGAAACACTACATCACAACCATTCATCCGCCTCTTCCTACCTGAACCTAAACCGCATTCGTTCTTACCGGCACTATGGGCGGCAACACAGATTCTTCTCCTGCCCCTGTCCCCACGACAACAGCGGCAATCCTCGCGGGTTCCGTTCTTGCAGGTGCGTACCTAAACTCCTAAAGTCCTAAACGCCACCGCGGCGACCTGGGCAGTGACCGTGGGTCTTATTACATCCTCTAAAACTTCATGCAGGCGCCATCTTGTCAATCTCAATCATCTCCATTCCCGTCTTAGTGGAAACCAACAACGACCCCACGCTTTTGCTCAGCCAGTGGGCACGGCTTTACGGCTACGGTGTCAAGATCATGCCGGCCAGCGCGATCGCGACATTGCTTCTTCATGCCTTCTCCGGCATTACCAATGTTCGCGCCTCGCGGCCGTGGCGCGTCTACGGAGTGGCCGCCGCCACGACAATCAGTATTGCCCCGTTCACCTGGCTCGTCATGGCGCCCACAAACGCCCGCTTGTTTGAGCTCAATGCTGCTGGGGCCGCTGGGGCCGCTGGAGGGCTGAGTCTGACCGAGGTTCACGAGCTGTTGGAGAGATGGCGCTGGTTGAATATAGCCCGTTCTTTGTTCCCCCTAGCGGGTGCCATCTGGGCAGCTACGGGGCCGCCGTAGGTTGTTATTCTTGGAGATGGTAACAACTTGTTAGTCGACGGCAAATATGGTCACTGGTCACTGTCACGGGATGATGAATATTCCACAATCTCGAAGTATTAATGGTGAATTTCAACGGCGAATTTGAAGTGGATGAGGGTGTATAATACGAAGTATTGTATGTATGTCCGTACAACCATTGCCCAGTTGTCCTTGCTCCGAACACGATTTCGGAGCTTTACTGATTCCTTTAAAGATGGCGTGCACGCCCAGTTGGTCAGTGGTTGCAACCTTGGAACCTCTCGTACTATCTGTAACTGTGTATCCCGGTGTTCGGTCTTCGGGACCACTGCTCTCTGAGCGCATGAGCAGGTCCGAATTGACACAAGCGTCCGCGTTTCAGTTGAGACATATCCATCTAAGCGCCATTACCATATTCTCACTCATCTCTAGAACTACAACCTTACTGGGCCTCATACTCACAGCCATTCCATCTGTTCACCGTTCCCCCCCCTGTCCGGCCCTGACACACAACTCGCTCGGAAACAATGGGATCAAACACAGATAACACCATCTTTGCCCGCGACAAGGCTTTCTGGGATAATTATCTCAAAGGCCGCCCACGGGCGCCGGACAGCTTCTTCGAGCGCATCTTCCGCTATCACGAGCAGAAGGGCGCTCCATTCGAGACCGCCCACGACGCCGGCGCCGGGAACGGACCGTATGCCGACAAATTGCGGTCTCGGTTCCAAAACGTCATCATCTCGGACATCGTCGCGGAAAACGTCCGGCTCGCCCAGGACCGCCTAGGCACCGACGGCTTCCAGTACCGCGTCTCCAAGATCGAGGAAGCCGACGACATCCCCCGCGGCAGCGTCGACCTGGTCTTCGCGACCAACGTGCTCCATTTCGCGGACCAAAACGCAGCACTACAAACCATCGCCCGGCAGCTCAAGCCCAACGGCACGCTCGTAGTGGCCGGCTTCGGAGCGGCCCGCCTCCGCGACCCGGCCGCGCAGGACATATGGGCGCGTATCATGCACCAGGGCGGCCGCGCGCTGCTCAAGCACGCCGACAAACCGGACGTCACGCGCAAGATCATAGCCCGCAGCTCGGGCTTCTACAATCTCGCGCCTCTGGACGAGCAGCTCTTCGAGCGGGGCGCGCTGCGCATCCACCTCAACATGACCGATCGCGACGGTCTCACATCCCTTCTCCCTCCCGAGGAGGAGGGTAAGTCCGGCGAGCCCAACTACACGGGCCCCCACGACAAGGAGGTCTTTGAGGATGAGGAAGGGTGGAGTGTGCAGACGGATCTGGACGGTCTCAAGGCGCATTTTGCGTCGTTTCCCTTCTCGGCGCTGGACCCGGACGCTTATACCGAGCTGTGGCAAGAGCTGGGAGCGCTGCTGGAGGGCGGCCGCGTCGTGGAGGCTTACTTCCCTGCCAAGGTCATTCTTGCTACACGAAATCACACGGCTTGACACATAGAACATGGTAGTCGCAGCTTGAATGGATTCTACGTCTAGACCACGCCGTCAGAGTGGAGTTGATTGTGAGAGCTTGTCCCAAGTTGTTGCTGTAGACGGCTACTGTAGACAGCTATGTCTCATTCTCATGAAGGGCCATAATTATCCCTGTCCGGTCTACTATGGAGGAACAAGATGTTCCTGGGTTGTGTCTGTAGCGTCCAAGTCTGTCACGTCGAAACAAGAGACGGGAGGATTCCGCCATTCCGCCTCGGCATCTCGAATCCTTTCCAGACCCGGACCACTCCCTGTGTCCCCCGATCCCTCCATCAAGATTTCCCGAGGAGGCCCCTGCACTCCCGAACGTCCCGATCCCGTTGCTGACCCGTCCTTGTCGGGACCCGAAGGCGGGACGCGAAGGTTGAGATGGGAACGGAGTTAACGGCAATAAGCGAGGACGGGCAGGAAGTTCTTACTCCGATGCTCTATCAGCTGAAGTTACCGCGGAGGGCGGAAATGCAACCAAAACCATGAGGGCCGTCAGAGCAGATCCTCGGACGGAGTGAAATTTCCCTTTTCGGAAGCCCGGCGTAGCATTGGCCGTCTCGGTCTGGACACTCGCGGTGGGCTCGCAAGCGGGGCGCCAAAAGCACGTCAGGGCCTGCCATAGTCAAATCAAAGCCACCACTCTCGGGCTGTTGTCGAAATGCGCTGGGATCGCGACATTTTGCCTGCCCGTAAGGGTATTACGTCGGAGCGTCAGGCTCGGCTGGACCAACATCCCGTATCTCTGGTCTAATATTCCTCTTTGTGGCTTGTCTCCAAGGGTTACGAGGGCATCGGCGTCACGGCGTGGGCTGTTCCATCCTCCGGGCGGTCTCCAATACCCACCGAGGTCGGGTAAGCCTACTGAAGGAGTCACACACCCGCATCTCCCAGGAACGCTGTAATCCTGGCCGGTTTGTCGGGCGCTAGAATTTAGCACGCTGAGAAAGGCTTAGACAAGATAGCAAGGCGTCAGCATGGTTCTCAGCCGCCATCACTGAGAACATTGCGAAGAAGGATGAGCTTCCAAAGTTCCAGGGGGGGTGGGATGGCCATGCTTAAAGACCCATGAACTCGGGTTTCATTCGGTGAAGCGCTACAATACTGTGAAAACAGATCAGTGCTTGGTCCATCGCGAGCGATCTTGGCTGTTCAAAGTGAAGACTCAACAACGCCAATTTACAAGATGATGATGAACTGGCAAACCACTCTGGGGCTTCTGTGCCTAAGTTGCTGCTTTCTTGTTGTCACCGGTAAATACACTCACCATCCGCAACTTTATCAAACTATATGTTACAATGCCTTTTGCTGATTTGTCCAATATTATATTGACCAGCGGTTGACTACCCCAACCTGGGTGTTCCCTACCTGCATACGGACGACCCTGTGACGGTACCTACCTAATTAATTATCATCTGTCCATTGGTGGTATCCGCTGACATAGTTGTCTCACCTTAGCCATTGCCACATGGCTTTCCGTGGGGCAAGAAAGTGACGAAACGAAGCAATCCCAGTAAGTTTCACCAGTTTCATGTTCCCACCTGCAGTGGCCGAGTAAAATGACTGACCTTCTGCAGATGGTGAGTCTTTCCCAGCACACCCTCCACGCAGCCCGTAAGAAACACGGTTATCAACAAGCAGCGTCGAATGATTAGAGGGTGGTAAGTACACCCCTATTCGGGGTTACCAAGTAATATCCCTTGTTCATTATAGGTCTGACATCGTACAGATCCTCCTCTCACCGGGTACGTCCAGACATAGTGGGGGGGGACGGATACCACCCCAGCTCTGCTGCAGTATCGTCTAACCCTTTCAAGTGTGATTCGGCGATACAACTTCACCATTGCGAGGCGGAAGATTGCGCCAGATGGGTATCTCAAGAACTCGCTCGTGATCAACGGTCAATTTCCTGGCCCTCTGATCGAGGCAAACTGGTACTGTACCCCCACCTCGATCATCTTCCTGTTGCACCAACCTGTACATATAACTGATTTGGATAACCAGGGGTGACACTATTCAAGTTACTGTTCACAATGACATCCGTGACCCCGAAGAGGGCACGGCCATCCACTGGCACGGCTTCTTGCAGAAGGGATCTCCGTAAGACTTCAGGCACTTGGTTTGCTGGCACTCGCACTCTCGAATCACGAGAGGCTGATGTTTGATCATGTTAAAACAGTTGGATGGATGGCGTGCCTTCCATTTCTCAATGTCCGATAGCCCCAGGCGCGAGCTTTACCTATTCATATATTGCCGATTCGTACGGGTCGTCGTGGGTATGTAATAACTTGTCTCGTTTCTCCAGAATCCCGAGGGACGAGCCTCAAACATTAAGGAGTGATAACTGACCCTTAGCCGTGCATGTGGATGTTGGCAGTATCATTCACACTACTCAGGACAATATGCCGATGGAGCCATCGGGCCCATTGTCGTACACGGCCCACCGACGGTCTCGTACGATATCGGTAGGAAAGCCGTGGCCTCTTTTTTAATCGTGTCTCATAACTGATTGACGTACCGACTTTTCTTTAGATATTGGTCCAGTTCTCATCACAGATTATTACCATAGAAACTACACGGATATCACTGAAGCTGCCTTCAACTCCAATTTTTCGATAGTGGTAAGATGTATCCCCTGTCTTCGGACTCACCGTTCGTGTTCTTTACCTGCTACGGCGTTAACTAATGAGCGGTGCAGGCGGTGCCCGGAGTGAATTCGCTCATCAACGGCCGTAACAACTATAATTGTTCGCTGAAAGCTGCGAATGACCCAAGCCCTTGTCAAAGTGATGCTGGCATCGCCAAGTTCAAGTTTCAGCGCGGCAAAAAGCATCTTCTCCGCATTGTCAATGCGGGTGCCAGTGCTTTGCAAACATTTTCAGTTGACGGCCACAACTTGACCGTCATTGCCAACGACTTTGTGCCCGTTGTCCCGTACCAAACTCAGTGTGCGTGAAACAACTCTTACCTAGAGACTCTTCGGCCCCTGGCACCAAAAAAACAAAAAGCTGACAAAAGCCCTGGCTCCAGACCTCAAACTCGGTGTCGGCCAGCGCACCGATGTGATTGTCGAAACTACCGCGAACGAGCAAAACAACTTTTTCATACGCTCCCAGAGCCCGGCCAAGCCATGTGCCGACACGATCCAGCCTAACGTTAGCGCACTCGCCTACTTTGACGATCCAAACGTGGTGCCGCAGCCCAACCCATGGCCAGCTTTTACAGCTGCCATCCAAGTGTGTGAAAATGTACGTCAGCTCCTCTACCAATCTGTCCCGTTCTAGCTCAGTCGCTTACCTCAGGCCTTCTTCGCCTAATTCAACGTTTGCAGGAGCCTCTGGAAAACACGGAACCTTGGTATCCATTGGCATCACCGCCAACGACGGCCACGACCTACGTCCTGAACATGACACTCGGCCAAAACGCGTCGGGCTCATACCTGTGGTACATGAATAACTCGACCTTTCGCGGCAACTACAACCACCCGATCCTCCTGCTGTCGAACCTCGGCAACAACTCGTATCCCGACGACCCCCAATGGAACGTTGAGAACTTTGGCACCAACACGTCGATCCGCATGGTCGTCTACAACGCCAACCCTCGCACGCATCCCATGCATCTGCACGGGCACAACTACCGGATCGAAGCGATCGGCTACAACAACGAGACGTGGGACGGGACCATCGTGCGGCCGTCCAATCCGCAGCGCCGAGACACGCAGCTCGTGCCTGGCTGGGGATACATGGTGATCTCCTTCGAGGCGGATAACCCGGGCGCCTGGCCGTTCCACTGCCATGTCGCCTGGCACGTGGCCGCCGGCTTGTACGTGACCGTGGTCGAGAGGCCGGATCTGATTGCGAAATACCGCATTCCGAGCATCATGGCGCAGACGTGCAGGGACTGGTGGGCGTATACGAAGACGGATGTTGTGGATCAGATCGACTCGGGGTTGTGAGAAGACATGGACTGAGGTTTTGAACTTTTGTTCATTCACTTCTCTGTGATCTGGCAATTACCTCTTCTCTTGTCTCTATTTTGTCATACCCTCCCGAAGGCTTCGGCCCGAGATCAACACCACCAACTGCATCGTCAACGTACATTAAATGTAACGAAAAAGTGGTGTCACCGCAAGCAGTAAATCATTTCCAGCCTGTTTGCTAAGGTGCCAAATCAAGAAATATACAGGTACTGCATGCACGCGAAAGCCCGATCGGTTATGCAATGTTCCACAGACCACTCACATCCTTCATCCTTCCCCAGCCCGTATCAAGACTTTCCCATTGAGGCAATCGGACGCCGAGAAATGTGACAGACTCAAACCCGCCCGCGCTTTGTAATAATGTGATATGTTTGCCCTTATGATTATGCAATCTAGACCCTTTACCGCGCGTCTGCTGATTAATTCCGTACTCGCTGTTTGCTATGATGCAAACAAAGAAGGGCCACTGCAGGTACGTACCCTCAGGTACGGGTCCTATCCCGGACCGGTGAAACTCAAACGGTACTAATAGCTGCCTGCCAAGCCCAATCTTGAACTACCAGAGGCACCCACCAGAACACCACTCAAGCGCGCGGCACTTACTTTTCTCGTCCAAAGGGTAGCGTTCCAATCACTCTGATTAATTATTCATATCCATCCTTACAACTACCTCAGGTAGTCACCATGTCCTCCTTCTCGCACCTAAAGCCCCTCACGGTCTGGGGCAAAGGCGGCCCCAACCCGCCCAAAGTCGCCATCCTTCTCGAAGAGCTAGGCGTTCCCTACGAAGCCCTCCCAATCCCCCTCTCCGACGTCAAAAAGCCCGAGTACGTAGCCATCAACCCCAACGGGCGGCTCCCCTCCATCCGCGACCCCAACAACGGCGACCTGACGATCTGGGAGTCGGGCGCCATCCTCGAGTACCTGATCGAGCGGTACGACACCGAGCACCGCTTCAGTTTTCCCCCCGGCTCGCCTGAGTCCTACCACGCCAAGCAGTTCCTTTTCTTCCAGGTCTCTGGCCAGGGTCCGTACTACGGCCAGGCGACTTGGTTTAAGAAGTTCCACCAGGAGCAGGTGCCCAGCGCTGTCGCGCGGTACGTGGCCGAGATCAACCGCGTCACGGGGGTGCTGGAGAAGGTGCTGGCTGAGCAGGCGGAGAAGTATCCCGGCGGGGACGGCCCGTGGTTGGTGGGTGGGAAGTACTCGTTTGCCGATATCGCTTTCATTTCGTGGCAGAGGGTCATTCTCAAGGTGCATGAAAAGGACGAGTACGACCCGGACCAGTACCCGCATGTCAAGGCATGGTTGGAGAAGGTGCAGCAGAGGCCGGCGGTCCAGGCTGGGTTGGGTCAGGGTGGTCAGTTGAAATGAAGTGGCATAGATAACGTGTCTGTTGTGGCTTTGGCTTATGATGGGGTTATTTTATGTATTGTGAAATGGAGAACATTGAACCAGATAAATGGTGGATTGAGTCTGCTACGCAAAAAAGATGTGACTGAGATCCTGAGATAAAGCATGTGTTGAGGCTAAATGTGCGTAAATGTTGGTGTGAATGGACTCAAACGCTGCGGCGGTAAACCTCCCCTGACGTTCTAAAGGCATATGTAGCGGTGTCTATAATTAACCATCCATGACACATTTGAGTTATGTACAGTACTCCTCCATCTAACGCTATCCAGTGGCAAATCGTGCAATTAATCACAGCAGAGCCTGGGAGAAGAGATCCAGCTGCGAGTCCAGAAACATGCCCGTCTCCAGGTCTATCAAGAAGGGGTTGAGGTTCGAGGCCGCTTGGCCCGGGTACCCCAACATGGCGTGGCTCTGGCCGCTGTCGCCTTCCTGGTCGCGGACGTCGGGCAGCGTCTCCTCGGCTTGGGGTGGTGCAAGCGGCGCGTCAATGATCTGGTCCAGGACACGGGTCAGGCGGGCCTGCACCTCTTTGCAGAATTTTGAGTTGTGGCTGCCACGGCGCGGTACCCAACCCAGGCACGAGACGTAGACGGTCAGCTCGCGGATCACCTCGGAACGGGGCAGGTGAGGTCCTGCGCTCCCCGCACCACCCACCGGGTAATGGAAGGGTACAGAGCGCCGGAGCAGCTCCGTCGCGAGAACATCGGCGCATGGGAGGCCGTAGGGTAGAAACTGGGACGATATTCAAGGTTAGATAGACCTTCAGCATGGTTTCCAATACGCTCGATGAGCAGGACATAATAAATGAGACTCGAAAGTTGAAACGTACGACGGCTGAAAAGTCGCTGCGGACCTCCCGCAGGAGTTCCCGCTGCTCGTTGAAAATTAAGACGGTCGACAAGACGTCCTTGGCCGCAAACAAAAGCATCTCGAGGGTCTCCGGGCTCTGATCCTGTTGGGCCTTGGAACGAAACACCAAGAAGGTGGAGTACAGGTAGTCAATGTAAAACCCAAGAAGGAACCACGTGTCG
Organism: Dichotomopilus funicola; assembly: GCF_033296635.1. Lineage (NCBI taxonomy): Eukaryota > Fungi > Ascomycota > Sordariomycetes > Sordariales > Chaetomiaceae > Dichotomopilus > Dichotomopilus funicola. The sequence continues at coordinate 64,247 of NW_026944128.1, forward strand.
TGCGGGCTCAATGCGGCGCTGCTCGTAACAGCCGAGGAATACTTCATGTTGCTGGGGCAGCTGTCCCACATTGCTCGCAGCCTCTGCAGGACGGCTCTAAGGGACACAAGTTAGGGTGCGAGTGAGCTCAATCTGTCTCCCTTCAACCTTGTGTGATGACAAAAGCAAGGAAGGGACTTACTGGGCTCTATCTGGAGGGCCAACGCTGCTGCCCAGCAGCAGTTCCAGGGCCTCCTCGCGAAGCATGGCCAGCAGATACCGAAGACGCATATAGCTCGTCGACCGGCGACGTCCGTCCGTGTTCCACCCGTTCTGGTCCAGTTTCTGGAGCTCGTGCTCGCACTGGGGCCCCGTCAGGTCGTCGTCTTCCAGGTCAAGAGGGGCATCCAGGACGCAATAATGCCGATGGATTATGGGTGGGCGGCCCAGGATGGTTGCGACGGTCTTATCCAAGGAGAAGATGGCTGTGAAGCACCGTCGCCGCCACTGATGCATGAATCCAGGGTGGTCTGCCGGCCCGGAACTGACCGTGCGGTCTTGATGCATGCCAGTTGCATAGACGGACGACGCGAGCTCCATAAAGATCGAGTACACGTGATGACCTGTTGAGGGTTAATTACGTGATTGTGCGTGAAGACATGCATCTGAGAGATAGATAGCTAGAAGACAATTGCTCACTTGAGTCACCAAATCGATGAAAAGCCAACAGGAGGTGGTTGTACTTTAGACAGACCAGCAACTCGTTGACCACGGGTGACGCGCTGGTCAGGGTCATGATGCCGTCTGTACTGCTGTTAAACGGTGGGATGAGATCGTTCTTGCTCCGCTTCTCCGGATCCAACAGGGCGAGGTCGCGATCATGTATGTGGACCAGACACAGACTGGCCATGGCGATCATGTTTCCTATGGTCTCCCATCGCAGGTTCTCGCCAGCAATGGACTGCCCTACTTGGCTGGGTGTTGTGAGCTTGGTACCCGGGATGGCCTGGTACGAGCTCTGGAAGAGGTGGATGACGGTGCGTAGCTTGGCATCGTCGTCGTGGTTCGCGTCGTTGGCGGCAACCTCATGGTCGATCAAGCGGCAGAGTGAATCGACGGCCGGGAGCATTACCTTGTGGGGGACGACGGGCATGCGGATGACGCGGTAGATGTGGAGCATGAGGTTCCGCAGCAGGACACGGTACTCATGGACGAAGTCAAGGATCTGCAAGCCGAGATCCAAGCGCTTGCGGTCGATGGAGTGGGTGGTTGTCCCGGGAGACCCGGCGGCTCCGGGGTAGTCGGACGAGGTCTGCGGCATGGAACCGTCATGGGCTGTCAAGCTGTGATAACTTCCTGGGCCGGCAAAGCCACCGATCTCGTCAGGTGAAATGGTGATCTCGACGGGCTGCGTTGCAGCAGGCGTCGGGGTAGGGGGCCCAGGCCCGCCTGGCGGTGTATTATCCAATGATTCCAATCTGGCATTTTAAGTCCGATTATTAGCGTCGCGTGTCTCATCGGTATAAAGACGGTCTGAGTTAAACCTATCCTCTCGGGGAAAGGGAAAGGGTTCGATCAGACGGAAGACGGCGCAGCTAATGAGACCGTAAGGGGAGGACGCACATGCGTGGTGTTTGCCCTGTTGGGCTGTGACTTTGGCCCTGGCTCAGCTGGCTGCTTCGGCCTTGGCTCTGGCTCTGGCTCTGGCTTTGCCGCCGTGCCACGGAACCTGGACGGCCGGACACCCCATAGGCCCGCATTGTCGTGCGCAGGCGGCCGGAGCTGGCATCAAAACGAGCGGGCCGAAAGTGGCGCGTCATGGGAGCTGCCTCGTACACACACTCGAGATGCTTCGCGGCACAGCGGCTACACTTGGGCATTCCATGGTCGCAGCGCACTTTCATCTTGCGGCAGCGCTCACACGACTTTTGCGCCCCATTCCGCCGGAGGTTGGCCGCTGGCACCGACGCCATTCCAGTAGGGTAGGGTACCGGTAATCGTAGCGCCCGACACGCGGCGTCAAGTCCGGGCAGGATGGGCTCGCTCCCAGGAAGAGCCCCCAGGACGGGGCTTCCAGATAGGTATGGAAGTTACTTTAGCAGAGAGGTGCCAGTGTTACAAAGGTAAATGCCAGTGTTGCAAAGGTAAAGTACCCACTCTCGTGCGCCTCAGCACGCCATGTGCCCGAACACCAATCAGCGGGCTGCTAAATCTCGGAGGAAGTCGTCTCCCGCGTCACACGCTCCGTGACGACGATGTGATTCACAGAGGTCTACTCACTACGTGAATCCTCCCAAACCCCTAAACCCCTAAACCGCCCCACTGCACTGGCGTTAAATTCATTTTTCGCACCGAGCGATTACATTGCACAAATATTTTCCAACCCGATTGTACCACTACTCGCCACAATCACAAACATCAAGTTACCTAACTACGAAGTAGGTCAAACAATATTATATAACTAACCCTAACCCTAGGCTTAATCTCAACATTATTACTCGGCGAGTTATTACTCTGCGAGATCTGCTTGTGTACCTGACTTTCACCCAAGCTGTCCGCTCTTCTACGGGTTACAACCAGGTCCAAGGTAAGGTAATTAGTACCAAAGATCCGGAGGTCGTTTTAAATCAGCGACAGTCATCTTTCGCCGCAGGAGTCGTGAGCGCCAACACACACGACTGGGACACCACAGCTGACAGGCGCAAGCATGGCTCGGTCCGAGAGATCGTGGTCTTCAACCGGATGAGGACAGACTCTTCGTGAAGCCCGCCCCGTGCTTCCTACTCGGCCCCGCTTTTGCCGGAGCAACCTACATTGTCGGCATCAGCTTCCTAATGACGTTTCGGGCGTCTTCTGGGTTTAATTGCAGACACTAGCAGTATAGTTATCCTAGCCAGAGCCTCCCATCGCACTACAAGCTCAGCTATGGACTATTATAGACCTAACTATATAAACCTAACTATCTTCACCTATCGGCCAAAAGACTTGTACCACATCCCGTTCCCGGCTCGTTGGCAGTAGATCCCACAACATACCCTACGAAAGCAAATCTTATATACCTAGGTAATTAATAACAAGCTTCCTTCACATGTTCTGGGACGGCTCTCTGACACTGCTTATCAAGCGCCAACGTGTACAAAGGACGCCCAGAGGAGGGGATTTGTCCAACTGTCCTCTCTCAGGTCGTTCACCGCGCGATGAAAAGCCACGGCTACGCTTCTGTGGGTCGGCTCCTGGGCGCCTTGAAAAAGATACGTGTAGAACTTCTCCGCTACTGCTCTACACGAGTCGTTCCGCGTGCTCCACAGGGTGGCGAGGACGTGGTTGAAGCCAGCGAGGTGAAAGGCCGAAGCCAGGTGGATGGCCTCGTCCGATAGCCCGACTGCCGGGTTGTCAGCGCTGTAGCAAGCCCGGAGGAACGCAATCCCGGCCGCAGCCCCTGCCGACGAGGACCTCCGCATGATGTCCTCCACAAACAACTCGTCTGGCCGGTCCATGCCGCGGCCGTCGGGATCCGTTCTGGCCAAGATCAGGCGGCTACGTGAAGGGTTAGTCAGATCGGACTCGGCGTGACACGCGAGGTGGAGCACGTCGCAGTGTCCAATATGGTCGGCGACTTGTGCAGCTGTAGGATGAACCAGCGTCGTGACAGGCGTGATGCGACTGACGCAGTCGCCAGGAAACGCCGCTTGAATAAGCTGTGCTTCGTTTTCGACGCCGTCTAGTCGCGGGTATCCCGGCGTGGTCTCCATTGCAACAAAACAAACCTTCGCGTGGGCCGTGTCGGCAAGCGCCGCCCGCTTCTCTCGTGCGTACAAGAGCGACTTGAGAGTCGGGACGTAGGTTGAGTTCACGACATCCATCGCAGACTCTCCTGGTGTGTCGCCGCCATAGCATCCCGCGGCGTGGAACGGGAAGTGTGCGAGCAAGCCGACCCCGATCCACCAGACCCTCGGCAGGTCTTTTACACTGTGACTGACGAGATGCGAGCTGTCGCCAGCATGAGCGCGCCACCCCATGGAGTGCAGTATTGGCTTTACCGCAGCCGTCCAGAGCCATTCCAGTACGGGGATCAATCTGCGGCCTCTCTTGAAATACTGTTCATGTGCCAATTTCCGGACTCGGCGCAGGACGTCCAAGTTTCTCTGAATCGTCTCGGTTGTTATCTCTGGCAGTTCTACAGCCTTTGTATATCCTCGGGTTGATATTATTGCAAAGGACTTAGTGAAGACGGCGCTGTTGAAGACCATGATGACAGCTCCCTCTTTGGAGACATCCTGGAGCTCCTCGCGGCTTGGGGCGAGGAAAAAGTGGCTCATTCCGTCAAGGTCGCGGATCTGCCCAAGTAACCGCTCCATCTCGGCATCAAGGTCTTCTTCTTCTGCCGCCAAAGGCTGATGGCCATTGGCGCTATCATAGTAGGCTAGCACCCTCCTAGAAGGTTCGTGCTCCCTCCTAGCCGCGAGACGGAGCTGGAGATCGCGAAAGCGCCGGTGAAGAACCGGATCGATCCTCAGCAGCTGGCGTGCCTCACTTCTCTCCTCAATAATGGTCCCAATGATGAGGCCCCGTCCCTGCTCCAACAGCTTGACAGCCCACAGCGGCCCATCGCCACTTGTTCCCAGCAGAAGAAGCGCCGCGGCGGCCGCATCACTGGGAACACCGCCGACATCGGACAGGAGAGATTGCTTGTTGTCGTGGCTCATTCCGCGTGCACTCAGCGTTGCGAACAGCTCTATGGCCCGTTCAAAAGACGTCAGGGCGTCGGCAGGCCTGTCCATGGATGCCTGCAGCCGCGCCGCCGTCGTCAGCGCCGTGATTCGGACGAGCGGGCTTCCCGCGTTTGCGACTCTAGCCGCCTGCAGGTACGCCCTCACAGCATCGGCTCTGTCTCGCTGTACGCCAAAGGCGTCGTATCGAGCCATGTATGTGTTTCCCAACGACATCCAAAGCCGGGCCCGGTTGACAACCCGGGAGGCTGAGAATGCGATGGCCAGGATTTCTGTCGCAACGGCTCTTTCGATGTCAAAGACGCTGGTGTGCGAGGACTTTTCTCGGGCGTTCTGGAATCGTGCGCGGAACCCGAGTGAGAGGTTGTGGAAGGCCAGGCGTATCTGCGTGTCTCCGCGGTCTACCACCCGGCAGGCCATCTCTCCGGCCTGGATCTGCCTGTCCAAGATGTCGACCTCCTTACCTGTCTGGTATTGGGCCGCATAGATGGCGGCGATGACATTAAGAAGGGTGACCAGCAGCCGTTTCGACAACCGGCCCGAGCTCAGCGCCGTTCTCGCAAAGAGGAGGGCCTCTTCCAGGTCCAGGCGCGCTTTGGTCCGACTAGAACGCTCTTGCAGCGCAACAGCCAGAATCTGGAGCGCGTCCGCAAAAGTCTCATCCGCGCTGTTAAGCGACAAGGCGCTTTCAGTGACCAGCTGGATGGACTGTTGCATGTCATCCAGGAAACCCGCCAGCCAGTATCTGTCCAGGAGGAGAGCGATCAGGGGGAGGCACACTTTGGGGTCTCTGTTGATGGCGCTGCCCACAAATCCTAGCCTGGTGGCTTCCCTGGCATGTCCTCTCGCCGTCTCGAAGTACTCCTGGGTTCCGGTTAGCGAGAATGCGGCACTATATGCATCGGCTAGGTCCGCTAGACATCGCGCCCTTAACAAAGGCTCCGTGCCGGATGGACTCAGTTGGACCGCCTTCTTCAAAGCCAGGATTCTCAACTCCGTCACCGACTCCGGAGATGGCTTGTTGCTGCCGTACCGGGCGAGTTGCGAGGCGAATAGGCGCAGCAGCGGGGCCCGGGAAGCGTCAGGACTGTTGTAAATCCACCCCCAGATCGTGTTGACATGGTCTTCCGTCTCGATGCTGTCAACCAAGTATCTTAGGAGATCTCGTGTTTGCTCAGCGTACCACTTTCCGGCATCCGCCCTGTCGGCTCTCGCCCTGTCGAACACATAGTCAGTCGCCCCGCAGAGCATATCAAGTCGCCCTCCGCGTCGGCCCAGGATTCTCCGCCATAGAGTCGCCAAACCTGCGAAGAAGGCAACGGTGGAATGCGCGCCCCGTCGCGCCTCAGCGCCTGTCCGATGCGGCAGGTTCTCTAGCCAGTACCCATAACCTGCATTAGGCGGGATCTTTTCTGAGGGTAGTAGGAGAGGGTCGCCCAGATACGAGTCATCGTGTGGGTGATGACGGAAGGCCGGCTGCAAAGGGTCGAACGGCCCGCAGCGGCCGCCGCCTTCTTCTGCACACTCCGCTTCATGGAATTCCCCACCTCTGACACCCGTCATCATGTCCAGCCTGCCATCATGCTCATCATCATCGACAGCGGGTCCCGGTTCCGCGCCTTCGCCGGCACGACCAGGCGGAGGCCATTGGAACCTAGCGTTGCTTCCAAGTGGAGAGCCATCCTTGTCCAACATGAGTTCTGCGAGTCTCATCGCTTCACCAGCATCTTCGGGGTCTTGTGTCTGCTCGTACTTCAGGAAGATGCGCCGTGAGAGTAAGCTCAAGATCGAGTTCCAGCGACGGATTTGGTAGACGCTGTCCCCTCGGTGATCTTCGTGCTGGTACAGAATTTTAACTTCCCTAGTCCAGCGGATACATTCATTGATCTCGTCCAAATCCCTCATGCTCGGATCCCCCGTCTCTGTGTAGTGCAGCTCCAGGACGTCGGCGAGATGGATGATCAGCCGCTCGCGTACGGCTGACAAGGGTGGCACAGCAGCAAGAGCTTCCCTAGCGTGGAATATGGCGTCTACAAGGTCCTGATGATGATGTCTAAATTTACCCCTGGCAAAAACCGCAGCCGACAAGTTCCGGAGCCGCAGCCATCGCTCTGGGTGGCCCGGGGGCGTCAACTGAAAGGCAATGCGGGCGAAATCGACGCTCCGATCGAAATCTTGCTCTCGTTCTACGCGTGGGGTCGCACTTTGTCTCGCCCGCGCCTGAAATTTGGCACCTAGGTTTGCGGCCGTCCTGGCGCGGTCATAATCTCTCGCTGCTTGCTTATACACCTGTGTGCTCAACGCGATCGCCGCGCCAATGTCGTCCCGGTCGTGAGTCTGGCTGAAACGTAGCTCCAGATGGCCCGCGTAGTTGTCAGCAATGACAGGCCAGTGTTCGTTGTCTCGAGCGCAGAGCTCTAGGGCCGATTTGGAAGCCTCGATGCTGTCGGAGAGATCGCCAAGTATGTGGTCCTTCTGCCACTTGAGCTCGTAGATGTTGCTCAGCACATCCAAGGCTAGGGCCTTCACGCTCGCCGAGGCGGATTCTCGGACAGCGTAGACGGCGGAACGAATGGCGATGGCATAGTTCCGAGGGTTCTTTTCGCGCTCGAAGAGACACCCGGTCAGATCTGCATAAACGATCGCCGCCTTTGCCTTCAGATCCGGCTCGTTCCCACTATTAATCGCACGTGAGTGACGGTCAGGAGGGGCCGAAGGGAGATGGAACGAAGACGGAGGCTCAGCTCCGAAGACCTGGAGCGTCTCTCTGGCGAGGAAGACCGCAGCGAGCAAGTCTTGGGGCATTCCTCCGTGACGGTATCTCTTGTATGTCTCTTGACAGAGGAAGTAAGTGAACTCTGGGTTCCGTAAGTGCTCACTGAGCCAGAGTCTGTCAAGGGATAGCTGTTGCACCCAGTCGCCTGGGATCGTATCGTCCAGCTCGAGAGAGTAAATCGCGTCGAGAACTGTATCAACGGTACGAATAGGAGATGGAGGGACCGTATACTGGACAATGAGCTGCGCTAAAGTCGTATGCACTCCAGACAGCACCGCTCGGGCATAGTCCATGCCAGCCGTCAAGTACCCAAGGGGCAGCTGCCAGAGTGCAGCGAGCATCGTGGAGCAGTGGTATGTGAAGGTTAGTAGTTTGCTCTTAAGACAAAGCTGTAGGGAGTTTCCAGGCAGTTAATTAGTGTTTTTTTTTCGCTCCTTAAAATAATGAGTGACCGATCAGAAACTGTCGTACTAGTTGCTGCGTCGGGGTAACAGCCCGGGGGTGCAGTAATGAGGCAACGGCTGCGCAATCATTACATCATTCAAGTCTATTTTGGATGCCGCTGCCAGCAACTCAGCGTGGCGAATTCCAAATTTCCTCAGAATGATGTTTGACTTGAAGTGAGCATCAGTGGCTTCCAACTCAACACAAATCTGCTCAAGCTGCAGACGAGACCATGGCCAGCGGGGGGTTTAACGGACTTCGCAACCTATTACCTGCCAATTACATTAAATTGGGCAGTTTCGTCTTGTTTCCAGGCGACCCTTTGAGGTCCTTCTTCAACCCAGACGGCACGCCGGCACCCAGCGCCAAGATCGAAGCCACGAGCGCGGCCGACTTTGATGCCAGCAACACCGGGGGCCGAGGAGCCCTCTCGCTGGGAGAGATACTTACTGCCGGGTGTGGCCTAAAATCGGAAACCTCGGTCAATCTCGAAGCGGCGAGCTCCACGTCGCAATCCATGCTCAACTACGACGACTGGTTTCAGGAAGCGTGCCGGTCGACTAAGCTCAGAGTTTGGTTTGAGCAGCAACTGGAGAGATACGGATCAGCCGGGTTGCGCCTGCATTTTGTCATCGGCCTTCAGACCATCAAAGATGCATCCCTGGTGCTGCGGAGATCGAACACGGTCGAAGCCAGACTGGCCGGTCAAGTGCCGGTCGCGGAGCTTCTAGGAGACCCTGGGGTGTTGACTCGCCTGCTCGACCCAAAGGCCGAGGTCAACGTCGAGTTCATCCGGTCTGCCGGGCAGAAGTTCTCGGTTGCAGAGACGGTGCACGCAGTGAGATATGCGCTGGTCAGGTTCGAGTACCTGTCGAGCAGGAAGCTTGCCCGGCTTCTGGGAAAGATGCGTCTCCCCAAATCATCGCTGGAGACGGGCACGCGGTGGGTGGTTATGGGCGCAGACGCCGGAGGACCATCTGTAAGTGACCAGGAAATCGAATCGGAAGATGAACTGGAGGATATAATTGAAGCTAGGATTTGCGAGCAAGACGAGGAGCAGGGGCCAGCGTCTGTTGCGAGCCTGGAAGTGGGGGGTGGTTACCAAGTTGATTATTAGTTTAAGCAAAGTTAACGTACTTAGACGCGAAAAGAAACACAAGAAGAGGCAAGCTTGGCTTATATCAATCATTGCCTAATTGGCCAGCATAAATACTAGAGAGATAACATGGGATCTTTCACCTATGTCCTCAGGACACCTTGATAACATAACCTAATTAATTGTTATGAAAATTTTGAGAACATCTCATTGATACCTTTATAATTGTAGGAACTTTATAGCGGAGACAAAGTAGTGACATCTAGTTATAATGTTATAAGTAGATAGCTACAGTGCTTTACGAGTTCTAGCAAGTCGAGTACGTAGAATACTAACCCTGTCGTGCCTAAGGTAGAGGCCGTTGCTAACACGAATGCAACAACCAAGAATGAAACTCTCAGCTAAACAGCATGGAAAGTTAGTCCCAGTAATCCCCGTAATTGTAGTGGTCACTGCTGCCGTCAAAATTTAATAGTTCGTCCGGATCCCATCATCGAGCCCCGCCAAGCCCACCATATGCTCCGATCACCGCCGTCCTCCCTCCTTGAAAGGCTCAGCTGTCCGGCCTTCCATATCCTCGATTTCAAAATCTGTCATCCTTTCCTCCAATAAATCAAATACTCCCTGAATCGAGGAGTGGCTGCTTGCGGGAGTTAAACGGAACTTGGCGGGATGGGCTTTGGGGCTTTGGAGGTATTCCTTGACAGAGAAATGGGCCAGAGAGAAAACCATCTCTTGTTCTTCCCCAGACGTGGCCCTTCCTTCTACCTCAGATGTCTCTACATCGCCCCATGTCGAGATTTCTTTTGCTGTTTTATTGGGTACGGATACCGTAGCGAGTCCAGGAAGCATGTTCCTCACCTCCGACATGCCCTAAAACCTGTTTTCTACCGAAAAGGTAACCTCAACAACCTGCCGGTGATCGTCATGGCCATCATCACCATCCCTCATTGGGTATTCGAACGCCGCAATCTCGTTGACTTCGGCAAGTAGAAGTGGGCGTTTGGAAAAGGCTAGCCAACGAAGGATCGAGAGTGCTGCCATGCCGTGGACGTCCTCGATTCGCTTGAGCATTCTTTCATATGTCTCTTCCAGCGCTCTAGGCAGCTTTCTGAGAAGCTTTTCGACATCTTTCGGTCGGCCCTTTCTCTCTAGTTCCTTGAGCTGCAGGTCGGCCCACCGGAACACTCCATCTGCATGCTCTGTGAGATAACTAATCACCGTCTGCCTGAGGTTTTCATCCCAGCCTTCGTATCCCACCGTGTCCATGGCGTGTAGGAGGTGATTTCTGATGTCCACATTAACTCGATCCGCTGGAAATGGGACAGTGAGTATCTCTCTGCCAGCCATTGCTCTCTCAATGTCATCTTCTATCCGGCTTGTGATGATAATATGGAGGTTGTGGCTCGGGTCGTGGCTGAGATCAGCTAAGAAATGGACAATCTGGCGTCGATCCTCACGCGAAGGGCATTCGTCTAAAACGTCAACCACGATGTAGGTGCTGCCCGACTGCCGGAGAACCTCGCGAAAAACAGCATCCGTATGTTCTGGAAGTGGGTGTTTCGACGGCGCATACTTGTCGTAGAGATGCCGAAAGGCTCTTGGAATTGCAAACCCACCTTCCTCCCCCGCGGGTGTTGTCGATAGTGACCCGATAATCTGGGTGAGAAGGGTGTACTTGAATTGCTCTAGTCTAACATCGCTTGTGAAGGCAAAGGAGAAGTAGAAGTAAGCGAGAGCGCCGAGTTCTTGCGACTAGATCTTGTCGATAATGGCAGAGGATAGTACTGTTTTTCCGGATCCAGCTGTTTGACTTTGGAATTAGTGCCTTTTGAAACCAATCCTGCTTTGATGGTGCACCGGCTCTCACCTTTAGCGCATAGCCAGTAGTAAGAATTTTTCTAGGTCTTCCAGGTATCAAAATCATGGGCCAGAAACCAGTCTCCTGTCGTCTTGGTTGTGCGAAATTGGCGAGCGTCGTTATGGCGTCTGGAAGAGTCGATGAACGGCAGCCATCCGAGATACTTGTCTCTTTCGCTGGTATTAAGTCGGACCCCCCCCCTTTGGAACACCCCACCTTTGGAACACTTGGCAAACCCACACCCAAAAACCCACCCATCTTCTTCAACACCATATATTGCAACCACTTCAACCCACTACGATACAAGAAGCCTCTGAACCACCACTTTCAGACCCGCTCTCTTCAGCCATTGTATCCTCGATGCGACCGGCTTCAATCTGGGCCCTGTGGACCTGTTCAATTGAAGCGAACAGGGTATTTGGGTCCGTTTGGACCCTCTTCCGTTTCGATGGCCGGGCTGCTT
>NW_026944129.1:0-74626 GCF_033296635.1 Dichotomopilus funicola
TTGTCCGTGCAATGTGATCTTATTATGCGGTCGGCTCCCGGACCGGTCGGGTGGGGGACCCCCTGACTTACTGCCGACCGCGCGCGCGACGGCCGTTATAACCGTCACCCGTGCCGTCAACGAGGACGAGGGATACTCACCCATCCGGCTTAGCCTCACCCTCAGCGCCACCGGTGACCTGACCATCCGACACCAGGGCCTTGGCGACGCCGAGGATGGCAAGAAAGAACGCCCTGAGAGCTTCGCCATTCTCAACCCCCTCCTCGCCCAACTCGCTGGCAACTATTAGTCCCGTTGCAAAGCCATCACCGCCTCGCGGCAGCGATGCCCTCTCCGGATGCCCCTGAGCGACCGCGACTTCTGCCCGGCACACCGTGCGCACCTAACCTACCTGCACGACGTGCGGCTAGAGCATATCAAGGCATCCCAATGGTCCGTGAGCCCGTCGGCCAGCTGGGACGAGAACGTCGAGGCCTACAACGAGTTACAGGAGACCATAGCGCTGCGCAACATGATCTCGGAGCTGCTCTATCCGGAAAACCCGAACGCGGGCCATTGGAATGCGGAATCTGGAGAGCGGGATAACCGGGACAGGGCCGGTCGTATCATGGGACGGTGGGTACTACAGAGGAGGGAGGCAAGGGTAGCGGCGGATTCCGCGACGAACACCGCCGCAGGGACAGCTGCCATGCCATCATTCCCGCCCGCGGCAACGTCCTCTGCCCCTCCCACCTGCGAGACCACCGGCACAGACCCAGCCGTGCCAGAAGACGTCGGCCGCCGTTCCCTCCGGTACTATATGACCGAGAACCTCTCCATTGCCCGTTCCCGCGAGACAAACCCCACAAAAATGTTCTTGTGGGAGCTCCTCGTCAACTTCGACGACATCAAGGAGCTGGAGCGACGCGTGGCGCGTAACCGCCTGATGCTTGGGTCTGGGCCTGGGCCAGTGTCGGTCATGGAGTTCTTTGACCCTCTCGACGGTGATCGGCTCATAGGCAACGCAGAAGAGTATGTCCAGCCGGGCCGGGCGCATAAAACGACGGAACCAGAGGTCGACGAATTTGGGGATATCATACCTCCAGATTCCCCCCCAGTCGTGGCTCCTGTTCGTTCGCCGCCGACGCCTCCGCCTGCGCCTCCGCCCCCACCAACCACCGGTCGCGAGTTTGACGACTTGCTCGACGAGAGAGCGAGATCAAAAAAGGACTTGCCGCCACTGCCGGGTTTGGTGGAAGAGCCGCCCAAGCAGGAGTGGAGATGGGTGTACGGGCATTTGGATTGGGGCTCGGCGGAGATGGACGAAAGGACGGAGAGGCTGTATGGTAAGTGGTGATTGGGGGATGTAAGTTTGGAATTTTGGATGTTGGTTGTCCGGTTAGGCTTTTATTGTGAAGTGAAGTTTGGATAAGAATTTGTATTCCGGCGTTTTGGTGAGAGGTCAGTTGTTGCAGAGGGGTTGGGAAATCAGTTGGCTTTCGGTCTTGAGCGGGTGGGTTGTCGGGAGTTCTAATGGTGTTTGGGGTTTGGCGGTATTGTTGGGATTATTAGAAGGCGTGTATATATGGCTAATGATAGTTAACCGTTGTTGGTTACGGCAGATCGATACCGTTTAATCCTGTATTACGCTTTATGCTGTACAAAAAGAGACGCCGATTCATCCTGTATTAAACAAGAACATGGAAGCCGCTAAGGTGATACCACAGCTGACCCTGGCCATACTGTCATAATTGTCTTGTCGCAGTTGTAAAGCAACATTGTGAAGCCTGAAGCTGAGTTTTCAAGGGCGAAATTGTGAGTAACAATGATCAGTTCTCCCGCAAGCAATTGTGATGACAACAACAGCCCATGTTGAGAATCCAATCCTCCGGAGTTCAGTCCGCCCAGAGAGACCCCAAATAAACGCGCACGTAAACCGACATGCTAGACTCGGAAGTCGGCGTGTGACAGGTAAGTCGGAAGCTGAGTCAGAGGTGGTTTCTGGGTGGGTGGGTGTTGGGCGTCGGGCGTGTTGTTGGGGGGAGGGTGTAATTACGGCGGCGTTGTGTATGAGATGTACAACTGAGTTAAGGGGTTATTTATAATTTGATGAAAGGGATGGTGACAAAGCGGATGATTAGGTGATGGATGAGGATATGATAAAGGGATAAAGGTATTAATGACATGGACAACAACGAGACTGGCAGTGTCAGTGACAATGAGATGGATAATTAGGTAGGTATTTACTAATTAAACGTAAATGAGAATGCATTGAGAAACAGGACAAGAATGAGATTGAGAATGAAATTGATAACTCAAAAATGGATAAAAACAAGAGCAATAGATTCGTCCTGGGATTATCTGGTATTGTGGACTCCCACGGCTACCAGGGAATTGCTAGTGCGTCAATGGTCTCCTTGAGCAAATCGTAGCGTGAGGTGCCTGCCAGGACGGCATGCCAGTCAGCCTTATCCAGCCCCGACACGCCGGCTGCCAGAATGCTCCCGACCGTCACTTTCCCGTGGCTCCTATCCTCATCCTCAAACCCATCCAAACGGGCGCGGGCAACAAAAGCCTGTGGCACCGTGACGCCTCTCGATATCCCGGTGACCGTCTGGCCCGTTGTAGCATTATGCACCATCACCACGCCGTAGTCTACCGCGCGGGGCACGCCGGCCGCTTGGATGTAGTTCTCGATGGAGGCTGCAATCACGGTGCCGATTCGTTCCTTGGTGAATACGGCTTGGTTCTCCGGGGAGGTGGCAAGCGCTTGCAGCGCATTACTGATGCGATTGTACGCGCCGAGGACGCCTGCCCCGTCATACGGCTGCTCGCCAACCTCGGATTCTGCCGGAATGACAATATGATGCATCGACACGTTGGCTGGCTTCTGCGATTCAAAAGCTGCAAGTAGGATTTGTGTCTTATGTTCGTTTGAGGTGGGGATAATAAGAAGGACTGCATCTCCGTAGTGCGGGAAGTGATATTGGGTGAAAAGCGGCATGGGCTTGGGCTCTCCATCTGGCGGGGGCACGACGGTCTCGGTATTTTGAAACCCCTTGGCATCTCTCCCCGGGAGGTTATCCATTTTCCGTTCTCCCGCTTTGCGATGGCTTGAGGTCGAGACTGTTGAGTTGACAGTCGGCGCCTCGGCGTGCAGGTGAGAGGCGTACAGCTCGCAATGAACCAACCATGGGCTGGGGACCGGTGAAATGTGACTCGTGCAGAAATTGCAATGTCTGCCGATAATTATGCAATAAACAACCTGTTACCTCACAGGTTCAATCCGTTAAGTGCATCTCACCATATTCATTCGGAATTTCGGATAACTCGGTATTGCCTCGCAAGGTGAACGTCGTTTGACTGACGATAAGTAGGAGAGGACAGAATGTCATTTCAACGAACGTAGCTATGTAAAGAATAAACGAAAAGAAGCTAGAAAGAGTGCAAATCCAAAATGCCAATCCCCGAAACATCACCCCATGGGCTTGCAGCAAAAAGCCATGAAGCCCGGCATCAGCGAGCAGCTCCCGCGATCAAAGGCACGGGCCGCACAGCCAACTCCAGGTGTCTGACGCGCTCCGTCATGTGCTCCACGATTTCTTCGTCAGTGGTCGTAGTTAGGGCTTCAATCTCCGCCGTAGACTTGCGGCACCAGCTGGTGAACGCATCACGCTGTTCAGGCCAGTCCTCTGGTTTGGCATCAGCGAGGGATGTCATCTTCTTGATAGCGGGCATAATGTAACGGTCAGAAGCCACGACATAAACGCCCGTAATGTCCTTAATGGCGCAAAAGTTGCCCTGAATGCCAATAGCACTGTTGTGAATGTTCTGTACGAAGGCCAGGGGTATTAGCTACTGCAACATGGGAACGGGAGAACCTGCAGGACAACTCACCTGTTTCGTCTTCTTTCCTAGTCTCACCCCTTGGTAGACCCCCTGCGCATTATACATGAGCTTGTTGGTGATCGGCCTGACGATCTCTTTCTGGACTTCCATGGTGACTGCTACTTCGACCTCGTTAAGAATGGAATGGAAGAAGGTGACGAGTTCTTCAACCTGTCCTTTCAAGGTCCCCAGCTCGCGCCTTGACTCCTCTAGGATTTCCAGTATTTCCGCCTGTTGATCGTCAGCACATGTGCTACATGGCGAGCTAGATTGTGTAGACCCACAAGCTCAATCTTCTCATCGCTTAGTCGTTTGAACCTCGCTTCTGTGTTGTCGAGGTTGTGCTTGGCTGATGCTAGCTTTTCCTTGTTCTTGCTCACGTCCGCAATGAGCTTGGACCACTGCTTATTGAGCGAGCTCTCACGAGCCTGAGCATCCGTTAGGGCCTTCTGCGCCGCCTTCTTCTCGGCTTCGCGTTTCTCCTTGCTCTCTTTGAGGAAATTGGCTCGGCGTTGCTCAACATCGCGCTGGTGCTCCACCCGGATCTTGTACTCCTCCACACTCTCGCCGGCAACCTTCTGTATCAGCCTACCGAACATAGTCTTCTCTGTTTGCGGTTATTAGCGTCAGTACATAAACCCTCTGAGATGGATCTGCAGGCATGGACCAGTGTCAAACGTACTTCTTTTCTCAAGGGGAATCAAGGTGTCAGCCAAGATCTGTTCGTCTTCTGCGCTTGGCTCCGGTGCTGGCACTATGTTTTCCAGCTCCGTCACACGTGTCTGGGCTTTGGAGACGTTCTCCTTCGCAAGTTGTAGCTGCGCCTCCAGCTGCTCGATGACTTCGGACGTGGTCTTGCCGTTTGTTTCCAGCTTTTCCTTCGCGAATTCCGTCTTCTGGAGTGATTCTTCGTTTATGTTGGCTTCGTTCTGCGTTTGTCCTGTTGATTGTGAGATCAGCTGTCCTCTTTCAAAGTCTTGAACCCCAACCTTTGGTTCTTTGGTTGTAGTTAGCCTGCAAGTGTTACGTACTGTCGCAGGCAATGACGTTTGCCTTGAGGGTTTCAATCACCCGGTACCAGAACTCAAAATCGCCGGTGAGAGCTGTGATCTTTGCTAGACATTGTGCCGTCTCGTTTTGAATGTCTTTGATGCCTTCGGAGAGGTCGTAATCGTCTTCATCTTCGTCATCCTCATCCTCCACCTCGTTGATGGCGCGGAGAATCTTTTCGATGCTGCCCCCGTCTTTGATCATCTTGTTTGCTATCAGGTTGATATACTCCATCGTGCTTCTGGCCTTCCTGAATGCATGATGACCAAGGCTGGAGCAATACTCCAGATTGCTTTGTAGCGGCTCGAAACTAAATCTCGCATGAGCACCAGATTCAAAGCTCAAGATTGGACACGGCGAAAGCGACTCACCTCAGCTCACCGATCACATTACCCATCGAATCCTTGATGTCTCGCGACGTGACTTTAATGCCAGCAGCACGCTTTGAACTCGAGGTTTTGAGGAGAATGGCCATTGTGCTCACGGCGGAAGGAGCTGCTGCGAGGGGACTGGCCCAGGACTCATTTTTGACCATGCTGGTCGCCCGTATCGCCTCGGCAACTCCCCTGGCCTTCCTTTGGACGACCAAGGCGTAATCCGCTTCATCGCGATGGCTCTTCTCCGCGTTTTGCGGGCCAGGTGTGGAAATTCGTGCCGTCATTTTGGCTGGGCTCAGAGATAGGTCGCCCCGGTTCAACGACGGCGGTGCTGGAAGCTGGTGAGGAAGGAGTTTGATGATGAGATTGGAAAAGTGATCCTAGAAGTGCAGTGTGAAGATGATATTTTGGATGACTTCCGGTTGTGTCTTTGCTCGTTCAGTCCTGTCCTTTTAAGACAGGCAACGAGCGACGCTGCCTCGCATCGACTCTAGCTGCCCTTGCATTGGTCGTGATACATGGCCTCTCATGTTCACGCCGTCCCGGCCCGTCCGCTTCATTTCCCGTCCTGGTCGAGTTGGGCATGCCAACGACAACCTCAAGTTGGGCACCAGCGGAGGCGAACCACTGAAGAGCATGGCCTCTGGGGTGTAGATCCCCAATGATGTTTAGGTTATCCTATTTCTTCCACGACTCCTGTTGTCATGGCCTCAATTCGTTCGGCGGTATCTGCAAGTCTGCGTCTACGCTGCTGGGCTGTATCCATACAGCGTGGACGGCAACCCTCCCATCCTGCCGGTGAAGCTAGAAACATCCGATAATGGCGCCGTGAAATTGCAGTTTTGCCTTGCCTTTTGACAGATAAGCTAGTGGTTGGCCTGCAGGTGGTTTTGGGGCCCAGAAGCGAACTGCCAACTAATCGGCAGGTTACTCTCCGCAGGTTTACTGGCTCAAGTCTCGACTGGCGATCACACTAAGTGCTTGCTCTTGCTCCTCCATGACATGGCTACGGAGATCCAAACCCCTCACTAGGGCATACCTCCCAACTCACTTCTTAAGTACACCCTTAAAGTTGGATTTAGCCGTATGGTACCTCTGTGTAATTACTTGGCATGTCCCCTGTAATTAATAGGTACCGAGGTAGGTATCGACGTCTACCCAGAACCTCAAGAATTTGTATCAACTTGGAAACTTTACCGCCAACAACAAAATAGCTTCGGAACACGCCATTCTCATGGAAAATTAATAACGCAGGGTGTTATACGTATGGTGCTGGTGGATTTTAAGTTGTGTAACTTGTGTTGAGCGGGGCTGTTTTTCAGGGGCGGGACCCCCTTTTCGCAGTTTTGTTTTACCTACCTAACCTGGCCCCGGTCCTTCTATGACCGATCCCTGACATTACACACTGATCTTGCATTGCAGCCATCGTGCAATGGCATTCTGGAAAACGTACGGTTTTTGGTTCCAGGGACGTCCAGTTGCATTGAAACCTGCTTTAATCGAGTGTTGGGCCTTATTCAGGAAACGCTCTCGAGACAATTAATCCCACTCGTGGGGTTGGTAAATAAAGCAAGCTCAAGTTTTGTCCGAGTGAAGACTTCTCACCGCCGTATCCTCCAGGTACTTGTTTGATTTTAAGCCTCGAAAGTACCTCCCAACAGACTGGTCTCGACCCTGTTTCTGAGCTCCCCCTCTTTCGATTAGGTTGCCTGCATGATGACCGCGGGGGAACGTCGCACCCCGCTTTCAACTCAGCCAGCCGCAGTTCATGGAACGGCCCGTGGGAGCTCGCGCCATTGGTACAGCCCAAGCACACCTGCAGGTCTCCGCTCGAGCCCAACTTGAAAGGTTGTAGCGAGCTTGTTGCTCACCGGTCGACTAGGCTGCGTTTCCTAACGGCCCAAAATGTCTCGGCTTTTTCCCAAACAAGAAGTATCACTACCACCGCTGTTGTCGCCAAAGGGGATGGTTGGAATCTGCTTGTAAACGGAATCGAGGCGGAAATGTAAGAGTACCTACAGGCACTTTACTCAATTTAGCTTGCTGATTCCTTCCCAACAGCTTCAATGCTATTTCTTTTCTCCCCAATGGAGGTTGGGTTGCTCCATTTTCTTGCTCCTTTTTTTTGAACTAGAACAATCTAACCATAGGACAGGAAGGCAGCGAGGCTTATCGGTGATCGTGGATCTCTGCGCTGGTGGCCCCCTCGTGATTGATCTGCTGCTCGTCTGTTAGCAAAACCCAATGGCCATTCATTCTATCAGCTTTGATATCACTGGCTGCTGTCAGGCCGCCCTCGCAGGCAGGTGTGGTATCATGAGAGATTTGAATTAATTAGTCGACTTTTGGCCAACCGAGTTAGCCGCCAGACCAATCCCATCCAGCAACCCTCTCCCACAACGCCACCATCACCACAGCATAAACCGATCAACGCTTATCAGAGCTGTGAGAGGAAATGATGCTGGTGGGATCGGAGTGCGGCCCAACGTGAGGCGGGTCGGATTACGGAAGAGATTCGGAGATGCCCAACGACGATCTAACATGGTCCATGGCCATGGGATGCGGCTCTGCTGGTACGTAGAGCAGGCTCGCTCGACGGGCCGCATTCATAGTTGAGCTTTTAGGGGTAAGTAAGTTCACATGAAGTGTCTTGTCTCTCTGCAAACTCCTCTTGCTTTCCGTACTCCCTAGTCCAGTACCCAACCCATTGTCCCTACAATACCCCTTCTCAAGACGCCGTTGTCGAAGCCATGTCGGACCCCAACACCTACACTGTCGGCTGGATCTGTGCCCTCAGCACCGAGTACACAGCGGCCCGATGCTTTTTGGACGAGAAACACGAGCAGCCGACGTCAGTTGCAGCGCATGATGGAAACATCTACACGGTGGGCAAGATGGGAAACCATAACGTGGTCATTGCTGTCATGCCCGAGGGCGTATATGGTACAACCTCTGCGGCTGCCGTTGCGAGGGACATGCTTCACAGCTTCCCCAACGTTCGAATTGGCCTGATGGTGGGCATTGGCGGTGGCGCCCCGTCTGCTAAGGTTTGTGTCATTTCCCTCCTAGAGTTCAAAGACGCCTCAACTGGGGCTAATTAATGCTTTTCATCATCGCTCTCTCGGCAGAATGATATTCGCCTAGGTGACATCGTCATCGGCTCCCCGACCGCTGGGGAGGGCGGCGTGATGCAATACGACATGGGCAAGGCGATGCAAGGCCAGGGCTTCAAGGCCACCGGGTCTCTGAACCAGCCACCAAGGCTCCTCCTATCTGCCGTGAGCGCTCTCAAGGCCGAGTATCAAGACTATGACGGCGACCGCCATAAAATCGTTGAGACGGTCGGCGGCCTTCTCCAGAAGAAGAAGAGGCTCAACAGGCAATA
Source organism: Dichotomopilus funicola (assembly GCF_033296635.1). NCBI lineage: Eukaryota > Fungi > Ascomycota > Sordariomycetes > Sordariales > Chaetomiaceae > Dichotomopilus > Dichotomopilus funicola. The sequence continues at coordinate 8,680 of NW_026944129.1, forward strand.
CGGAAAGCCAAACCCTAGCACCGACATTCTGTACGTCAGTACCAAGGTTCATGGGAATCCAGACAGGCTCTGTGATGTGACCTGCGCCCAAGATAAACGTGCTATCATCCAGCGACCTGAGCGTGCTATTGACGTCGAGGAAGAGTTGAGAATCTTCCATGGCCTGATCGGCTCAGCTAACCAGGTGATGAAGGATGCCACGATCAGAGACCGGTTGGCCGCAGAGAAGAATGTCTTGTGCTTTGAAATGGAGGCTGCAGGGTTGATGAACCATTTTCCTTGCCTCGTGATTCGGGGTGGGTCTGTTTCAGTGTTTCCTCCGGGTCTTCGATCTTATCATGTTATTCCTTGGAGTACAGTGTGACTAACAGTACTCTAGGAATATGTGATTACAGCGACTCCCACAAGAACAAGGCTTGGCAGGGGTATGCAGCTATGGTCGCAGCGGCGTATGCCAGGGATCTCTTGGACCTCATTGCCCCCAACAAGGTTGAGCTTGAGCAGAAGATCAGCAAAATTCTTGGGAACGGTCAGTAGTGTTTGTCTTACTTGGCTTTCGGGTCAGATGGGGAGCATGCAGTTCAATCCCTCGTTTTTGGTCACTGTGCAACTTTGAGCCTAGCGCTATGGCTGGGATCTTAAACTTTGTCAGGGAGCAGCGCATTTTTATGTGGAAGAAGACATGTTGAGTGGGGGAGATTAGGCTTTGGGCCTTGAATGAGTCGCGCACCTCTAAAAGCTTATTTTGTATGGTTTTTGTTGTCTCGAACGAGCAAAGGTTGAAGTTTTAACCGGGACCCCGTCAAAAGTTTTGAACAAACACACAAACAGGGATTGAACTGCTGTACCTCGTGAGCCTAAAGCGTAGTTGGGTCGGTATACATTCTAACATTACCTCCCTTAGTCCAACAGCAAGTGGCCCAGGTCGGACAAAGCTTGGTATTAGCCCGACAAGATGTGGCGGCAATAAAGTCCAACATTGACGACAACAAGGAGAATGACACCCTTGACTGGATTGCACCAGACGATTACGCCCACCAACACGACGATATCCTTAGCCGGAGGCAGCCAGGAACAGCCCAGTGGATTCTCAACCATCCGGAATTCAAGGAATGGTTTTTCCGGAAGGGAGGCTCCTTATTCTGCCGCGGGATGCCTGGGGCCGGCAAGACCGTGCTCACGGCCGTCGTAGTCGACCATTTCCTGAGGTTGAAACGGGAAAGCAAGGATGGGTCAGCCCTCGGCGTCGCTTATCTATATTGCAGCTTCTCACAACAGGTGAGGCAGACCCCAGAGTATTTACTGTCGAGCATGTTGAAGCACCTCAGTCAGGGGTGCAGTCCACTGCCCGAGAGTGTCAAACAGCTCCACAAGAAGTACAAAGGAGCCAGAACGAGACCACCCTTGTCCGATATACTCGTCTGCATCGAATCCGTTGTAGAGAGGTGCACACCAACCTACATCTTCGTGGATGCTCTCGACGAGTGTTCAAGGGAGTGTCGGCTGCGGTTGCTCAAGGTACTTTTTCACCTCCGAGATCTTCATGGCGCCAACATTTTCACAACATCGAGGCCTGATCGCGAGATTGAGATGAGCTTCCCGAGCACGTCAATTCTGGAAATCAAGGCCGATGCCAACGACGTAGGGCGATACTTAGATGCTCACATGGTGGAACTCCCCCGGTTTGTCGGCGCTCAACCAGATCTGCAGGAGAGGATTAAGGCTGCCATAATGGCGGCTGCATGCGGCATGTTCCTCCTGGTGCGCCTGTATCTTAGGTGCGTTCAAATTTTTGAGTCAGGGGTCCTGGCCACTGGGGAAGCAACTACCTCACCTTACTGACTTTTGGCTGGATCTCAACAGCTCCCTGAAGAAGAAAGAAACGCCGCGGCAGATTGAAGAGGCCTTGGCCGATCATGACAAGAGGTATGAAGACCTGTACAAAGAAATCATGAACCGCATCGAAAAGTCGGAGCAGGCTTCGTTTGCCAAAAAAGCTTTGTCATGGGTGGCGCGCGCAAGACGGCCTCTGACAACGTCGGAGCTCCTCCATGCTCTTGCGGTAAGCACGGGAGACAAAAGCTTCGACAGGAGGAACTGCTCCGACATGGGAGTGGTTATGTCAGCCTGCGCAGGTCTCCTTACGGTTGACCAGGAGAGCGATATTGTTCGGCTCATTCACCACACGGCTGAGGAGTACCTGAGAAGTGATTCTGGGAAACGGAGGATCCGTCCCGATGCGGAGGCTTACATTGCCAACACATGTGTCACGTATCTATCGTTCGACGACTTCGCCAACGGGTTCTGCGCCACGGACAAGGACTTCGAAACCCGACTGCGGGAGTACCCCCTTTACGGCTATGCGGCACGTAACTGGGGATACCATGCGCGCGAAGCCTGTTTGAGTAGTAACAGCAGCAAGATCCTTCGGGACTTCCTGGGCAGTTCCAAGAAGACGGAAGCCGCAGGCCAAGCCATGCTGGTGGTTGAGGAGTACATGCTCTGGCCCGGCTATAGTCAAGAGATCCCTAGTGGTGCAAAGGGCCTTCATCTAGCTGTGCAATTCGCCGCTGCAGACATCATAAACGATCTCCTAGACCGCGAGGAGACAGCGGACCGCAATGTGCAGGACGGTCAGGGCCGCACGCCGCTCATGTGGGCCGTGTCATTCGAAAACGTCAAGATCACTCAATTGCTTCTCGACCGTGGTGCGGATCCGAACTTGAAAGACAAGGACGGCCAAACTCCGCTTTCCTTGGCCTCCCAAAATGGCCTCACACCCATTGTCGCGGCGCTGCTGGAATCAGGACTCGTGGATATGAGTAGCGAGGCGCAAAAGGACAACGAAGACCTGCTGCCACTGTCTTGGGCGGCTCGTAATGGCCATATGGATTCCGTGAGGCTGTTGCTTACCCATTCCGACCCCAGGGAGGGACAGGCTGACAGTGCGCTGCTATGGGTCATTTCCGGCGGGGATGAGGCCGTAGTGGAGCTCATCGTCCAGACGGGCTTACAGAGAATGGATGCGGGCTGGAAAGACCGAGTCGCGCCCAAGGCCCTGTGTTTGGCCGCTCAGGACGGCCAACTATCCATGGTTTCCTTGCTGCTCCGCACTCTCGGAGCGGAACTTGATTGCCGTGAAAGCCTTGGGCTCATGACGCCGCTCATGAAAGCCGCTCAGTACGGACACGGGGACGTGGTTCGGGAATTGCTCGGCCGGGGTGCGAACCCAAGCCTCGAGGACAGCAAAGGCCGAACTGCATTCTCGTTAGCCGTGGGGTTCGGCCGGGACACTGTCGTTTCCATCCTCCTTGCAGATGCTCGAGACGCCATCAATGTTGACGGTAAAGAAACGGGCGGCCGCACGCCGCTGTCGCTTGCCGCGGGTTGCGGCTACGAGGACATCGTGAAAATCTTGCTAGAACTCGAGGATGCGGTGGATGTTGACTCGCGCGATACGTACAAGCAAACGCCACTGTTGTGGGCCGCGGAAGGCGGCCACACGGAGATTGTACGTCGGCTCCTCAACACGGGCAGGGCGGATGTCAACGCGGCCAGCTTGCTCGGCCACACGCCGCTTTCCAAGGCCATTGACAACCTCGCCGTGGACACAGTGAACGTTCTGAAGGAACACGGCGCGAAGATAGCGGTGAAGGAGGTCGAGGATAAGCCAGAGAAGGAGGATAAGGGGTCTCCTCTCGGGTCTATTTCCCCAGCCAGTCACTGTACTGTCTCCACAGAGGGTCAGCCAAGCGAGCCCGATGCCGGTAGTGTTAGTGACGATAGTTCCGAGCTTGAGTACAGTTTCCACTCAGATGAGGAGGAGTCATGGGAGTACTAAATAGGCGTAATTACATATCTATTCCAGGACCCAATCCTTTCACCTCATGTAAGCATTAACTCCAACGCTGTGGGATCCCTTCCGCCTCAAGACAGGCCGAGGTTGTGAACATGCTCACAGCATAAGCGACCACTGGTTAGCTTCTTGGGTGTGAAATGACTCCTACTAATAACCCTAGGTAACCAGTAATTAACCCTTTCCTCCCACGAGCCCCTTGCCGAATGCCCCGTCCCCTACCACAAACAGTGAACTGCTGTTGAGAAGAAAATTGGCATGTCTTTCCAAACTACGCTGGGTAAGCTGCACCGCTGCGAGGTAGACTCAAGTATGGCGCTGGTAAGTACATACCTACCAGTCGGATGCAGGTTTCTCATTTTCTCCAAATTTTCTCCGACAGACAACGGTCTACAAAAGCTTGAAGCTAGTGGCCCGTGGCTCGTGGTCTGTTGTTTCCTGTTTCCCCCAACTGCCCCAGCAAGCGAACCTTCTACATGTCTTACCACATGCAGTGTGGTGGCCTTTACTTCCATCTCACCGACCATCAGGTGCGATATAACGCCACGCCTCAAACGGCACTAATCATGACTTCCTCAACTGAGGTATTGACGGTGTCAGAGGAAGTCAAAAATAGATCGATTCTTCTTCTCCACTATCCATGATTGACAACAAACCAGCCCCTTTGACGTTTTCGTTATCGAACCAGCTCTTAGCGTTCGGTCCGCTCATCAATCCCACTGCCATTCTTCCATCTCATTGTTGTTTACATGATTAAACGTCGTACATGTTAATAAATTAGAACACTATCAAGATAACCGCTACCTATTACATGAAATAAATCTTTCCCCGCTGCCCACTCACCCACTCTTGCTACCTAACCTTTAAACCCAAGGCAGCCGCCTCGTGCCGAAAGTTACACTTGCGCGGCCTCTGGCTTGGGTTGTTTTGACGCCTTGGTCCTTGGAAACCGACGGAAAGGAAACTTCAGCCGCATCTTATGGAAGCTTGGGGTTTTACCACCTTTAGCCAGCCACACAGCCCAGAGGGACATGATAACAACCGTGGCCGGTACCATTACGGCCCAATAAACCCACAACTGGCCAGACACCCGCCATCCCTGGTCATTCTCGCCGTATGAGAAGAAGGTGGTGCTGAAGAAAGCCTACGGTAGTAAACAAGCGTCAGTTGGGCTCAAAATCTGTGGTCAGTGGTTTGATACGCAGATAGGTAGTGCATACCGTAATGAAGGTAGCGGGGAGAAAAACCATGGTCAAGAGGGCGATGGACTTCATAAAGTCGTTATCCTGGCGGGCGAGGGAGTTGAACGCCTAATCAACGTATGGTCAGCACTACCCTTACCCATGGTGCCAGTCCGCGACTCATGTAGGTACCCGTACCAGATTGATCTCATCCACCAACCGGGCCCGATTCGAGTCAGACCGGCGCTTCAAGTTCTTCATCAGTGACATTTGAAACTGCGCGTATTCCATAGCTTCCTCCTTGTAAGGTTGGTCCAAGTCGGACAGACGCTTGTGTATCTCCGTTCGGCAGCGTTGCATCTCCGTCAAGGTCTCCACCACCGAATCTAACACCTCGGACACGTGGATTGCGTGGCGTGAGTACTCGTGAGTGGGTTCAAATACCTCCCCCGGTTGCAGTCGAGACTGTTGGGCGAGGAAGGAACATCAGCCTTGGGTCGTTTGCATGTATTCGCCCTCACCCACGCACCTTTTCCAGCTGACGGACGGGGTCCCGCACTCGCCAAACCGAGATGTCGCAGTACACAACCAGCTGGTCCAGCAAGCTAGCATGCATAGCAAATGGGTCTCTGAAATTGAGCGGCGCCGGGAGCCTTGCCAGCAACCTTTGCAACTCCGTGGGACAATCAGACGGAGTGTCGATGCAGAGCACTTGACACAAACCCGAGTGATCCCAGGCGGTGAAGACGGTCGTCTCATACCAGATGTAGCCCTTCGTACCTTTGGTGTACTCAGGGCCGTCATCGTGCGGGTCTTTCTTGACTTTTTGGATCATCTTGAACAGGCAGCGAAACCACGTCGCTTGAAACGAGTGACATTTCGTCAGCCGGGAACGACCACACGAAGTGCACGGAAAGGGAATTACTTGCTGTATCTCGTCAGATTATGATGGGTATCATACTTTGCCTTGCAGCCAAAGTAGCCGTTCAACTCCGTGCATGTCTTGCTCCCGACGAACTTGGGCACGCCAAAGTGGTCGAGAAGCGAGTCGCGTTGCGCGCCCGCGAGCGGATAGTCCTTCTCATGGAGGAAACTAAGACGCAGTCAGCAGCCGTAAAGGAACCCAGAGTGTGGCATCCTTTACGCGTAACAACGCTTGGGCAGCTCGGCAACCTGAAGGTCCATGGTCCTTCTCTCCCACCTCCCACCGTCTTCCGCTGCTCTTCTTGTTAGCCTGCAAATATTGGGTCATGGTGGAAGAGAACGCTGGACCCACGACTCTCAAGAACGACTATTTTAGGCATTGCTGATCAAGGTGACTCCAGAACCACACATATCGACGACTGCGTTGTTGTGGCACTTAGGTCCCGGTAGAGGACAGTACATGTACCAAACCAGACTAAAAGCCCAAACCTAGAGACAACTGACAGGCCGTCTGGCTTTTCGTTCTGGCATTCCATTTTTATTTAATTATTGCAGGCGGGATGCATTGCGGCGAACATTCCCCAACCGCTAATGGTCTGACTTGTCGTGCCACCACAGCGGGCAAGATCATGGATGGCCCCCGTAGGTTGGCCACGTCGCAGTAATTCAGCCCAACCCAGCGCTCTCATGCATCGCTGTGAGAGCCGCAGGCGGGGGCTTGCAGGAACGAGGCGGTCGTTGACCCAATCCGCTTGTCGTGCTTGTTCATCTTGCGCTCCCCCATCGAAACTCGGTCAAAAGTGATCGACAGCGCCCAAGACGAGGGTTTTCAACACCGGGACCAGACACCTTGAGCTTTTCTAAGCCGATACTTCTCCGCATTTCACCGTGTTCCCGCACGTGAGGGAAAGACAAGATCCTCTGCGAGGATTTGGATCCAGATAAGACGCTTGTTAATTACAGTCAAAACAGTGCTGAAGAGATCCTGCGGCCCTGACTATCCGAGACGACCCCGCCTCGCGTAGCCCAACCTGCATCAAAACATGTCGCGTCGTGAAGCCTAGCGACAGCTGAAGGCCGCAGCTCTCGTGGTATCACATCTCTCCACAGTACACTGCAGCGATGTAATGAGTCTCTCGTTTGTATCTTTTGTTCTCTTTTTCTTTTCTTCTTTTAAGATGTTCCAGATTAGCTACTCTTGAGTTAAATCATGAGATCGATAATAGAGGAAATAATTTTAGGAATTACGTGTAATCAAGGCGGTTCATCCTTGACATGGACCAAACCCCACATTCCGAAAATGGGCCCATGGAGACTCCACCCGTCCAACCAATAACAGCGCCGTATTCTGGGGGATTCTTTCTTTCAGTTCAAAAGCGATGGAATTGAAATTTTCGCAGCTTCAAAATTTCTCCCACCTTTCTTCCCACTCTCATCAACCACAACCACCTTTTCAAAGCCGCCAATTGCGCTGCAAGCTCTGTTTTCTTGCACGCAATTCCTTGCACGCAACTCGCCATGCCTGCGCCATGATTTGTTTTGCATCCAGCCTGGGCCGGAAAACATCAATGCTTCCCAATTGATTGACCAGCGCGCTGCTGGAAGCTAGAGCACACCAAACGGCTCGAAACCGCAACATGACCATTCGGCTTTTCCTCGTTCGCCACGGCGAGACCGTCGACAATGTAGCGGGTGTTTAGTAGGTTCGCTCCTCTCTTTACTACGCCGCGGCTACGCCCGCCCTGGAACGATTGCACCAGGCACGCCTGAAGCTAACCTTCCACCTCAGCGCAGGATCCCGCGACTCTCCGCTCACAGCCCATGGCGTCTTACAGGCTCGTCGCCTCGGTGCGCATCTCGCCAGCCACGCGCGATCGGATGAGAGCACCGCACAACGACATGGAGGACGTGTGACACATGTGTTCGCGTCGGATCTCAAAAGGGCTGTCGAGACGGCGCAGGCTATTGTGGATGCCCAGCTTGCGAGGGACCCGGTTGCTACCGTCGCGCCGACCGTAGCCACAGCTGTTGCCGATGGAGACGACCAGAGCACCGAGAGCCAGGCTCCGATATTGGACATCGTCCAACTCCCTGAGCTCCGTGAACGCGACTTTGGTACCGGTGAGGGCGCCAAGTTTGGTGCAGACCTTTCCAAAGCGGGTATGGAGTCCCGTGAAGCCATGCGGCAGCGCGCGGAGCGGTTCGTCATCAACCATCTCGCGCCTCTGCTGCGTCCAGCGGCTGATCGGCCTGGTGATGTGGGACATGTGGTCGTCGTCGCCCACGGGCTGATTCTCGACTCTCTTTTGCGAGTTGTGCTGGTACAATTTGGCGCAGTCCCGCAAGAGGAAACGAGATCAGCGTCTTGGGGCAATACTGGGTATGCCGAGCTTGCTGCCCGCCCGGTTCCCGGGCGGCCGGGCGAGATGTCTGGTAATAGGACAGCCTCCCCAAAGTCGTCTCCAAAATCGCCGTCGATCCCACACACTGTCCTAGCTGTGGTTGGCGTCAACATCCTCACGCATCTCGAGGGCTTGAAAAAGACTCGAGGCGGGATTGGCAGCGCCAAGTTCGACAAACGCCAGCGAACTGTAGACTCGTTCTTTGGGCCAGCCAAAAAGAAGGTCAAGGCTGCGTCGGAATAATATGTGCGAGACAATCCAGTTGTGTTGTCTCTGCATCCGTTGTCGACGGCCACTCATCCGGTACGTTCATTTTCTCTTACTGTGGGCCGTTAGGCCACACCTTGCTTTTATGATGAGAGAAACAATGTTCACAGACCTGTACCGAAACACTATGTGGAAAAACTTGTCCAACCGCTATCTGAGAAAGCATCTTTCTACGTCTTGCCTTGCATATCTTCATTGTATGCCCCAGTTGCTGACCGTTAAAAAGCCAGGTTATATCACATCGCCGTGCTTTGCATTGGGGTCCTCCGAGCAATCTCAGGGGTTTTAAACATTAGTCTCGCGCGGCGTAATGGTCGCGGCATTATCATGCCAGTCACAATTGAGATTGAGACTACCATCCCCACTGATATGATGTCTTCAAAGCATGCCCTCCGATTGTGACCTCCCTTAGCCTCAACTCATGGTGTTCCCTCATCTTCACTCTCCTCACCCTCCGCTGCATCTTCGTCCTCATCCCCCAAATCCATCCCCTCCTCTGAAGGTAATACCCTCGGAAACCACCCAAACTCAGCAAAATCCACCATCAACTCTCCCAACGCCCCAGTCGTTACTGTAACCCCTTCGCCCTCCAAAACTGCTGCTTGGTTCCGCGCTCCAGTCGGTTGGGACCTGTCATGTCTGTCAGCGCCACTCTCCGCCTTTCACTCCTCTGTATCCCTCCCCCTTCCAGAAGCTACCAACTTCCCATGAAACTGAACGTAGAAAAGTGCAAAAGGTAGAGAAGAACCAAACCTACCGTGGTGAAATCACCCCCTTCGCATTAATCACCCTTTGCCAGGGTACATTATCATGGTGGAATCGTGGCAGGGAACCGCCACCCTCTCCTCCACCCTCGCCCTCTTCGTCTGTTGATGCGGCCGGTAAATGCTTCAGGCACACGCCGACTTGTCGCGGTCGCTGGGCTAGATGCATCATGTGCACGAACCGTCAGTCCAATGACATCAAATTATTCTCTGGCCTCGTCGGTCCAAGTGAAGGCGGGGAAGAGACGGGCCGATCCGTGCTCATAGCCACCCTCACATCCGTCATCAAGAGCTACAGAGAGCTACAGACAGTACAGGATAAGCGTGGCACAATACGTACGAGTCCCAACCAACAACGCGATATGCCCATACGTCGTCACCTTCCCCCGTGGAATCTCCTGCACGGCAGAGTAGACGGCGTGGAAGAAGGCTTGGGCTTCATCGGAGCGGGGCATGATGTTGATAATGAGTTGGCTGTCCTTTTGTTCGCTGCTTTATGCTGTGTTGGTTTCGGTGTCTTCTTTTCGGTCTTTGTCTTGTGGTTAATGGAGTGAGGTGGGTGGAAAAGGGGGCAGCCTGTTGGTGATGATGTACAATGTGGGGGCTTCCTGGGTGGTGTTTTGTACTGTGGTGAGGTCTGTTGTTCCGCTGGCACGTTGGGGAGGTTTGTGGTGATGAAGAGAGTTCGGGGTCGTTGAAGTTTGTCTTTGACAGGGCGTGAGTTGCAGGCCTGGTGCAAGAGCAAGGGTTAGGGTTGAGGGTAAATGGTTTGCCCGAGACTCTGCCCTCAAGTAAAGCAAAGGAACTAGGGAGTACGACAAGTTCACAGTTCAAGCAAGGCAAAGAGTAGGTAACATCAGAATAATTCATTGAATTCCATAACCAAAGCTATCGACCGCTCGCCATGCTGCCTACCCAACCATCAACCCACCCACCCCGATCCCATGATCTCATTTCCCTGGCACGGAAAGACCGCGGTGCGCCACGTCCTGAGACTATATCCAGGGGCCTGTAAAAAGAAAACTCCCCGCACCCAAAAATAGTATACACAAGAATGAACAAAATCGCGCTGTGCTCCGCGAGTGAAGAGTAAAATAGAGGAAAATATAAAGGCAACATGTCCACCCACCCCACAGGCACAGAACCTCATCTCGGTCGTGCTGTCACATCATCGGGGCCATCAACACCCTAAATAGAGACCAGTCCCACATATATTGCTGTCTCCGAAGGCGACGGATAAATAAGTCAAATAAGCAATATGAGAATGAAAATGAACGAGGCAAGGGCGGCCAAGAACAGCCGAGCGCATTGGTAAAAGCACTGCCGTTTCCCTCCCCGGTGCGTTACCGCCGAAAGTCTTTTCTTTACCCGAACACTTTTTTTTCAGAATCCCCAAAAGCCAAGACAGGAAAGGAAATATGGGAATCTGTGTCCCAGAGGTCGGGTTGGGTGGTAGGTAAGAGATGTATGATCGGTGAAAAGAAGAGCTCCAGGGTGTGGGAGGTGGACGTAAACAACGCAATGCCTGCGGTAGAAATGGACAGCCGTTGCAAGTGGGTGGCTGCAGAGAATGCCAAAAATAGGCCGAGGTAGGAATGAAAAGTAACACAGGTAAAATAAAGGGTATCATAAGAAGGTAAATATGCGTAACAGAGAATAATATAAGATGTCGTGGGGTTTGTATGTTGAGGGTGATAGTCGGAGATCGTAAAAAGCGGTGGACCTGCTCATAGTGAAGACAAGTATGGGAGTTAGGCAGAAAGACCGTTGTTCCCACCGTTCCCCCTCATCCAGCTGAACATGCCGCCCCCTAACGGGGTAGTGGGCCCTTCAAGGGGTGTGCGGAGTTGATGCAATTCGCGAGGCTCAAGGAGCAGGCTCTTGCGGTAGTGCGAAGCTTGGGCATTGGTGCCCGTCGTCTCCTTCTCGAGAACGCGCTCAACCTCCGCCGTCAGCCATTGCTGGAGATCTGGCAGCTCTGCGAGGCGATAAGGAATCTGGAACCGCTGCAGTTCACCAATGCTCTTGGCAGTGCGTGTGTGTTTGTCGAAGTTGATCACGGTCAACCCATTATCGTTTGTCTTGGTGGCGGGATTACCGACATCCATGAAGGTGAGATCCGTCAAGTACATCCCTAGGAAGGGCAGGCAAGGTGGGACCTGGTCGTGGAGCTTGGCGCGGAGAACCTTGAAGTTCTGGTTGAAGTCAACGGAAGCCTGGAGCGACCTCAGCATCTCCTTCCGCTTCGCAGGGACGGCATCCCAGGTGATTTTCAAGCGCTTCACACTTGTGTCAGCTAGGCCACAGGTAATGGCCATGAGCGCATCGTAGTTGTGAAGCAAGGAGCATTGGTGGGTGATCTTAATCCACTGCTTGATCACCTGGGCTCGCTTCTTGGCTTCGTCATGGCTGAGGATGGTGTCGACGACTAGGTTGGTTAACCCGGTCGTGAAGGAAGACATGGCCTTGACATTCGGTGTGTCGGCCCCGCCAAGCTTCGTCCACTTCGACTCCAGGAGTTCTTCAGGTGTGATCGAGCAGAAGAGGGACATTTGCTTCATCGTCAGCTGACGGGCGATTTCGATCGAGTCAAAATCCACGATCGAAGGTGTGGCTGTTCCGCTCTTCCAGTTGTTCAAAGCATTGACCTGGCTCCTGCTGATGGTGGAGGACGGAAGCGGCCCATCAGCCGGAACAAGTTGGGGAAGGGAGCTGCCAGTCTTACTCATCGACGAGACGAGGCGTGGCACCAGGGTTCCGTCGACTGCCGTAACCTTCTCGGCCAGTTCAAGCAGCCGTTTGCCAGCGGACGGAAGGACGGGAGTCAGGCGTTGCTCGGCAAATTCCTTGATGAGCGGGAGCGCTTCATGGTCGGCATCCTCACGCCAGTGGGACTCGAGCCAACCCTTGAAGACGTTGTACGTCCTCAGGCGCACCGGGCCAGCAATATGTGGGGCCTCTCCAACATAGTCGAACCGCTCGATCAGGGCTTCCGTGAGGGTGGCCGGCGTGCAGAAAAGTCGGAAGGTGAGGTAGAAAGTTGATACGAACAAGGCGTCAGGGGTCGACTCGTGGGTTGTCAGGCGCTCGACAAGGGCGGGCAGCGACCCCCCCGTCACCTGGCCTTCCTTATTGAAGATTAGCTCGTGGGCGAATGTCTTTTCCAGGAGCCTCGACTCTGCCTCCTCTTCCTCCGTCGGTGCCAAGCTCAGGCTTGACATGGATGGCTGAATCTGTGTCGCTTGGTTGGTAAGATCTGGGGTTGTCGCACGGGTCGAGGTTTGCGACATGATGCTCGATTCAGAGTCTCGGCTAAGATAGGTGCTACCGGAGCCAGAGCTCGTGGCGGTCATACTTTCTGCCTGGAAAGCGTGGAACTCGGTTTCCTGAATGGCGGACTGCTCGGCGGGGCTGAAGCAATCAGTTGGCAGCGATGTGGTTGAGATCTTCGGTAGCGCCGGCAGATCGGGGCGTAGGGACGAAACCAAGGAGGCCATGTTTGCAGCGCCAGAATCTAGAACAGCCGGCTGCGGCTGTGGTGTAATGGGCGACGAAGGTCGCACCGGTTCGTCGGCAACAAGAGGGGTCTCTTCCCGGGGCACCTCCGGAAGGGGTTTGTCGACCGAGACAGCCCGGGAGTGTACGATGGCGGGGCTATCCATAGAGGTGGCGACAGACGAGGCTGTTGGTGTTTCGGATACGATTGACTCGGCGACGCTGGGCAAGTCGACGCTGCTGCATTTGAACTGGTCCTCGTCTTGGATTGAGGCCAAGTCGGACACGTCGAAGTCAATACCCAAACTCCCATTGTCAAACTCGAACTCAAAGTCGCCAATTCGCTCGATGACCCATCGCGTCTTCGCAACGCACTCCCCGGTAGCCTTGACACACCCTGTGGCTGCTCCCAACAAGCGGCCATTGTCGTGTGGAACAATCACGTCTTCCTCCATGTCCGGCTCGGGGTTTTGGAGGATGTCACGCGCCGTGTGGACGAGGTCTTGGATCCGGTTGTACATGGCAGAACGAGCGTGCTCTAGCGCGTCGATGCTCACCGATGTGCGGGCGCAAACCACGTCGACGACCAAGAGCAAGTCGCCGCCGGAAGTTGCAGACTGCTTGATAGCAACCGCGAGACTGGGTCGCGACTGGGATTGGAGTTGGAGCCGACCGATAAACGACCCTAAATGCGAAAGGAAAATGTCGTGGCAGCTGTTGAGTCGCTCGGAAACCAGGTTCTGGGGTCGAGAGCAGGCCGAAAGTCCAGCTAGGCTGACGCGGTGTGAAATGGTAGATGAGAGCCGGTTCGTTTGCAATAAACTGGTCTGTGAGGTTCGACGCGGGTCCGGCGTTTGTTGCAGGTAGCTGGAGGACAAACGGTTGCTGCTGGCAGGCCGCGTCGGCTCTAGACTCGGTTCGCGAGGGAGCGAAGGGACCAAGTCGCACTCCTGTCCTTGTTCACTGACCCGGGATCCTGCAGCAGCGGTGCCGTCCTGTGCGACATGGAAACCGATCGAGTCGGCTGGCGGCGTTAATGGTGCAAGGACTTCCTCGACCAATGGTGTTAGTACACTAAAGACTGGCGGCTGAGTTCTCCGGTCGTCCTCAAGGATGTCCAGAAACCGCACACCCTTTGTGATGATCCGAAAGGCTTTCAATATCATCTCGTCCACAATGTCGTTGATGTTCTCGGTGCCAATCATGCGTTGCGCGTCTTGCAGCCGTTTAGCCGTCTTGACTAACGCCGATAGTTCTGACAGGAGTGACTTCCGACTGCGCCGAAGCCCCTCGTGCCTTTGAACCAAAGGAGATTCTCTTGTTAAACACTGAGTTCGTTCCTGCGCAAGAATGTTAGAGATATAGGGTTCATGCGAAGGCAACCGTCCAACAACATCACCTACCAAGAGGTATCGGACACCTGCGATAATGCCCTTCATGAACTCCTGGTTACCAAACATCTCGTTGTCGCTCACGAGTGTGCTGCGCATCAGGTCCCAAAAGTTCAAGAGCGATTTGAGCAGGTTACGGATCTCCTCAGGGTCGTAAGGCTCGCAGTAGTTAGTTGGCAACCAGCCCCTCGTCCCGTTGGCTAACAATGTGCCGTCGGCCCATCCATTAGTGTGAATAGAATGTACAAGCACAACATCGCCTTCGCTCAGCGGTAATGTGACCGTCGAATCACTCGTCACGTAATCGGGGTGGAAAGGATAGAAAGCGCGTAAGAAGTTGTGGAAGACGGGGCTGCCGAGAGTCATGTTCTGGTCGTCCTCCAGCCCATCCGTCGCGGCGGGCGTCGCCATCTGAGCGTGTGGGTGAGAGGTAGTCGAGTCCGAGGATTCCGAGCCTTCGCCGCCTGTGGAGTCTCGGCTCTTCGAAATCGCTAAGGGAGCCACTTGCAAGCTGGTTCTATTGCCCTCACTGTTCATCATTGCGATGGTCTCCAATCGCCCCCTTCGCGCAACATAGGTGGCCAAGAGTGTGCCGCACTTGGGTCAAACGACCCAGCGAGTGGCAGGATAGTCCAGTACGCGGTAGTGTCGGGTTTCAAATCTCCGCTTCGAAAATGGGAGTCCAGCTCGAGCAATTGCGGACCGTCGTGTTAACCGTCGCTAATAAGCCGTTGAATCCAGGGCAAGCCGTCGAGAATATGAGAGACTGGAGTGGCAGCAGAGGTTAGAGCTTAGGAGATACAATGTCATAGCGACCACAAGACGTTGGAGGCCAAAGAAGCACATCTGAGGTGAAAGGGTATCGAGCAGGTGACATTCGTAGTGGGGGGCGACGAGCGGTGCTGGGAGACTCGTCTCAGAGGCGAGGTCAGAGCGATGTGCCTTTGGAAGGTCCAGTCCCATCCATCCTAGGGACGGGGCCCAGAACCAAGTTTCGGCACGACGGAGCGATCAAACCACGCACAACGCGGGCAAGAAGTCAAGCACAAAGCAAACATCCTCCGCATACCTTATCGAATCCAAATCGAAAAGCCGGGAAGTGGCGAATATGGGTCTCGTAGCAAGTGAGGGTGACCCGGTCACGACGGTGTTGAGGGGTTCTCGGGGTCGCAAGGACGAATAAGCTGGGGGACGGGACGTTTCCGGCGAGTCAATCGCAAGGCCCGCTGGGCCGAGGGGAAATCGGGAGCGGATGGCGGCGACTCGGCAGTCGAAGCTGCGACCGAAAGCTCGATAATGTTGGACGCGGGCCGTGGTCGGTCAAGCTTCCATGACACACGCCGGAGCAAAGCGTGGTGGTACAGTGACTGCACAGTCACTCCCGCAAGATCACCTTCCCCAGCCCAGGTCGGCCCCTAAGTGGAAGCGCGGAATCAGATATCGCTCCCTGTGCGACAAGGCTTGCCGAGAAAATGTTGGAGTATCCCGGCTCGTACGCTGCGCTGCAGGTGAAGAAGTTTCAATAAAAGGCAAACCAGAGCTCAATTCCAGGCTCGTCAAGGATGGAGAAGGGTGAAGAGAGAAGCCCAAGTGCCAAAAATGGGGAGTTCCCAAGTTCCTATGCATCCGGAAGCGCAGTTGCAGAGTTGCTCTCGGCTCTCAATTGCACCTCCCCCCTGGCTCCCAGACAGGGGCCCCACCGCCTCTGCAGAAAAGGCCGGACAGGGTTCAACAGCAATATTTTTTCGTCGAGTGGCCGTTGAAGGAGCACCAAATGTGGGTTCCGTGAACTTCCCCATGCATTGGTCCAATCACGGTCAACAAAATCTCAAGGCCAAGCTCGGGACCCCTGGATGCTCTCTCCGGGATGGGTCCATCCAGTGGGGTGGTTGCTCGCGGGCACGGTGGGGCCTTCTGGCCCCGCCCGTTGTGGCGTTATCGACGCCCACTGGGGTGGAAGGTGTAATCCTCTGAAAACCAGACGAGCCAGAGCAGCGATGGGTTCGCAGTCTCAAGTGTTTGTGCCGCAGACGGAGGGATTCGATTGATAACTAGTGAGCACTCATCCAACCCACCTCATAATCAACCCTCAAGGCCGGCGTACGCTTTTCATCAAAGGCCTCCCTTTCGCGCCCAAATGGCATTTCCCCGGCGACCCGAATCTCGACCTCAGAGACTTGGAGACGCCCGGGACATGAACCCGGGAGAGCAACCCATCTCGGACCGGAACTTGGTGGAAGGGGAGGGTGGCAATGCCCGGTCATTGGAAAGCTCGTCGCAGCTACACGAGCTTGACGAGCTACACTGGTGGAGGTAACGTTAGTGGTGTTACCCCCGATGTATTGTGTACCTCCAATTGATACGAAGTACATGGTAGCATGTATATCTGCACTGCGCAACAAAGATCCGGCACCTCTTGTCTTGGATTTCCGAGACGAGGAGACAAGACATGCATAGTTGGGACGAGCAACTCTTTTTACCATTGACAGGCGATGTCGGCCGCCATTGCCGGAGCAACCTGCAGAAAGCAGAAGAAAGCTTGTTCTCAACGCAGCCCCAGCCTGAGGGCCAGACGATCGAACACCGTTGGGCTGCGAAAGACACGAAGGTTGTCCGTCCAATCCACGAGCGAACCGTCGCTCGTCATTGATCCGCGACATCTCGCGATTTGCTCATCCTGCCCCCCAAGAACAACCCAGAAAGCACACTTTGCACGGGCAGCGAGAACCTTGGCCGAACCGTGGCTGCATGACATCCCGCAACGACCAGCTGCCGGCAGCCCAGAAGAGCTGCGGCCCCGGGTCATTGCGCTGCTGCTTGCCTGACCTCGATCGTCGCTTCCGTGGGAGTTTCGCAGCAGGCCCCTGGTTTACAGCCCAAACTTTCCCACGTGGGACGCAATCGGCGCAATCATTTTCTCTGACCAAGACCATCCCGCACAACGTCCTATCACTCCTTCAAGCTCATCTATCGCGTGCGACACCGGCCCTCCCACGCATATGTAGCTGAGCACCTGAGAGCTGACGATGTGATGCGCGGGCAGCAAGGCGACCCTGCATTGAGATCACATCCCTCGCTTGCCACAGTCGGACTAGTGAGCTTTCGAAAGTGGCGTTGATGAATTCAACACAAAAGCACTGCGACACCGAGAAACCCGTCAGCATCCAGGGGCTGGTGCCGTCTTGGCACCGGGGAACCGTCCGCGGCCAGGAAATACAGCGGGCTCAACACTGGCTCGACTGGCACAAGGGTTTTCCATGACCCCACGACGAAAGGTCCAGATAAGCTCCCAAGGCATTTTCCGCCGACAAGCGGAGGCTTGGCAAACCCCACGAATAACGCAAGGTCAGCCCCAGTCATTCTCGAGCAATTGCTCTGTGGGACTATGGGACAGTGGGACTCGGAGGTGCCGCCTTGGTTGCGAGTGTGATACCATCGTTGACAATGTCCATCACCGTCACTCTCGCCTTTAGTTACTGCGGGAAAGCTATTTTCGCGTCGCATGCACACACCGCGCCATCCTATGGTTACAAAAGTGCTTGGATGGGTCTGACGCGTACAATCTGCCCCCGAAGCCGAGAACTTCAAGAAGCTCAGAACGCGGCCAGAGCCAACAGCAAAGACGGAAACCATGTGACTTCGACGCAAAACAAACAAGGCGTTAGAATAAGCAATCTGATTTTCGCCGCATGCGGTGCTGCAAAACGACCTGTCGTCTACCGAAGTGCTTCCCACATACTGCCGCCGTGCCTTTCACAGACGCAGTGCGGGGGAGCCTTGCGAACGACAGGCAAACCAGGTGAATAACGAGCCGTTGCGAGTTGGCCCTGGCCGACTGTCTTGGCACTATGAAGTTTGTTCCAGACCAACAAGCGAGGCTGATAAAATGTTGTCGTTGGACTCAAATTTGTTTCTCTCGCCACAGGTTTCAGATATTGTATTTCGAACAACCCCATAAACCGGAAGATCTAACTAGCTAAAGAGCGAAACGCCGCTCTCGAAGCCAATAACTTCACTGGACGACACTCATTAATCTCCTTTCATCTCAACACATCCTTCAATAATATTGCAATTACCATTTGTGCCTGATAGACGGGGCTACCTTTTTCTGGCTATTCTAAAGACGATATCACGTTTCTCGTCCCAGACAACACGAATATCCTTCGGCTCTACCCGGGCTTTCCGGGGCAAGTCATGGTCTTTGTCTCTCCAGCAAAAATGTCCCAGCATCAACTTATGCCCATCCAGTCTCGCCAGTAGCAACGAAAAGCGAGGCGTCCCTTGACTTCGCGTGCCCTATCAACAGACGCGCAGTGATTTGTTCACCCCACGATCCGCGCGATCCCGTCCATGCAACGTCGCCCACGATCATCCCCTCGTCCAACCAAATGTCAGCTCTCCTGCCGTCCATTCTGGGGGTGATTCCGCCTCTCGATGAGGGGGGAAAATCCCGCTCAGATCCCAGCACCCGTGGTGGAAATGACTTTTCTCTCCTTTTGGCCCAGAACAACGAACAGCGATCCCAAAGATCAGCCAAATGGCTTTTTTTTCCCACGACGTATGTTTCATTATCGTCCCGACCACCTAATCTGTAGTTTATATGCACGATGCGATACGGTCCAGTTCAAGCCGCACTCCACCATCCCGTCCCTATCAGCCTCATGGATCTCCAGCGTAGGTGGGCCAAAAAGAAAATTGAAAAAAAAAAAAAAATGAATAAATACCCCGATGTAACAAAAGTCCATCCCGGCGGTTATTTACACCATCGCCGAGGCCGGGACGCTTGCCGCCTGTGCTAACGGACAATCGCCAGTGATTTCAGCTCCGTTGCAATTACCACACACTCGTAGCAGACAACCACTAGACAACGGGATAGACAACGGGAAGAACTGTCAACCCCTTCCTCTCCCGACAGGCAGAAAACCAAACAGCCAATACCCGATCTCGCCACAAAGAGGAGATATTGGGGGGCGCGGGAACGTCTTTCCACTCGACAAATTCAACTCGGAGGAACCCAACCGTCGTCTGAGCGCAAGGGCACGCGATGCAATTGGCCCTTCTCAGCCGTGTCTTCAGCTACCCTTCCCTCCCCGCAAACCCTCGCGAAGAAGTGTCATTCGTTATGTAAGGTGGTCAGAGTTCCTGCAGATTATTTTGGGGTGTCCGATCGCAAGATGTACACTACTTCGTGCTACACAGCATACGAAGTAGACATGACAGCAACGTTAACGTTAGCAATCGTTTCTCCCGACTAAACAAGTAACGCGGATGTTCTCGGGCTCCACGAGTTTTGCTTTCCTTCCAAGCCGACGGGTTGACAACAACAGACTCGGGAACGTGTGTGTATTCAGGCACGTGTGTCCTCGAGGGGTGAATCGAACATGCAGGAAAGAAACAAAAGGGCAGCAAAACAGCGCAGGATCGTTTGCCCAGCCCGAACTGTGGAGTCGCTCGCAACACGGGGGTCACTACAAGGGTCCCCCCAAAGGCGTCCCCTTTTCAGGTTAGCGCTTCCGTTTCCCGCGATCAGGTTGGTCTGGCCCATCACGAACCACAAGCTGCAAATTCTTCTTGGACGCAGCAACTACTGATCCCTGGTGTTCGTAGCCATGACGGCAAGGGATCAACAGAAACACCGAGGCAAGCACGGCAAGCAGCAAGCAACCCTCATCAACCACCCCACTGTGTCCAAGATCACCAATTTTCAGCTCTCTCTCCACGTGGGCTAGACCAGCTTCGGCGCCACTTGCCCCCCTTCTCAATGCAAAGCAGAGAATCCGCCGCATCATGATGCTTTTTTGCTAGTCGCCCCCTCTTCGTGCTGCGCGGCCGGAGTTGTTCGTCACGCCAAACCTCAAAAAGCTTACTCTCGACTCCTCGAGCATATGATTCGAGCCACATCGGTCGTGGCATCATCCTCCACCGCAATCTTGAACAAGGAGCAGAGAGGGTCCGCAATCTGACCCGGAAATTCGGCCAGATCGACGACGCTAACGTTCAAACAGCCTCCACCACTCAACACCGGCCCCACGATCACATTTCCCACCCATCAGTGCCGTCACGGAGGGGCAGAGACACGAAAGCGAACCCCTAGTTCCTTCTCGTCCTGTCTTCTTGTCTCACCACGACGAATGTCCGCGAAAGAGGCCACATCTTCCAACGATTTCCCCCCCCCCAAGCTGCTAAAAAACGTGAATGGCCCGAGTCACAACAGCTATGGACCCCGATGTCTCATCAACAGTTCAACGCCGTGAGAAGTTGCGGGATGTACCGTTCCCTGGGCCCACGCCGGAGCTTCGCTTCCCCCGAAGCTACAAAGTACATTTGTACTTCGTAGTGTAAAAGTGCACTCACCCACCCGGGACACCGACGAATTCGAGAACGAAATAGCTCCTCTCCACTCTCGCGGCGCCACCGCGAACGAAGGCAAATGCCGTCCCAATCTGCACACGCGAGTGCCGATATCCGCCCGGGGATGCTGGATATGGGGCGCAGTTGTTTCACGCCAATGCCCTAGCCTCTGAGGCGGCTCCGGCAACAATTGCAAATGCCGTGCGCCTTCATGAGCTTGCCCCAAGAAAGCGACTCCGGCCGAAACACACTCGGGAACGACCCGGCCGTGTCGAGCCCAAGGGATGAAAGAAAACAAGGGTCCGCTGTCCCGGGAGGGCGGGCGTGCCCCCCCTCATCTTTGCGGGGACGGCCGCCAGCGCGAAAGGGGCAGGGCCTCCGCTCGACCAGCGGGCCGGGCCCGTGGGAAAGACATGGTCGATGGCTTCTCACACAAAGGATGGCGTTCGAGCCTCCCTCCCTAGGCGGCCTCCGCGCGCAACCAATCCATGACTCGCGAGGTCCTTGGGCTCGCAAGCCCATGAGTACGACATCGTTCTCATGAGACGCTGAGGAGGGATTGAGCCTCCGGGTATCGCGGCCGCGCTGCCTTTAGCTGCATTGGGAAATTTACCCGTTCATCTAGTTAGTGTAAGTTGGCGTGATGCGCCCAGCCCGCAAGGTTCTCATTCCATGTCGACCTCATCGAGATAGCTCGATGTCGTCAACCTGTTCGGGCTCCGGCTCCGGCTTTCGCGGCACCGGTAACGACGGCATTGGCTGCCCCTGTATATTACTGGAATACTCCACACATTGCAGTCTTCCCTTCCACCGTGTCGGGTGGCCAAAGGCTGATCCCCGCCCCTTAACTATCCCCTTTCCTGCTCCCAATGCATTCCGAACTCCATGCCTCGGTCCAGCTACCGATAAGGTTTCGTCGATGAGGAGCAACTTGTGGATCCGTTTCCAACTAGCCCACCGGCCGGAGGCCGGCTAGCGGACGGAACCAGCAAACGTCCGACCATGCTATGGGCGAGCACTAACTCACACTCACTACGTGACTACGTAAAACCCGCCGACACCAGAGATTTTAATTCGACGTGACGCACCTTCCCCGATGCATACACGAACAACATCATACCGCGTAGTGCAGTCCTCAACCCACCGAGTCTACTTCATCGTTCACATGACCGATTGACCGTTGCAAGATACACCCCTGTTCTGCATATCTGTGATAGGTACTGATAATACTACTGTGATATTACACATTTGTGATGCCGAGCACGCGGTCATGCCTGCGTTGCATTGTGATCCAAGCAAGGCTGCAGGGCTGCTCGCAAGCTGGGTACATTTTGCCCTGACTCGTCGGGTTCTCTAAGGTATGCGGGGTAGGTTGTCATCGAGTCTACCCCCAATTTTTCTATTGTCTCCGTCAAAACCCGATGGGTGCTCAGCACACTAGAATCTCAAAACTACTATGTACATTTCCTTCGGATCCTTGTATCTCGCATAAACCTTCCCATCAGATCAGCAACCTTTCTGCCCTGTACCCAGTTCGCCAGGGTTCCGGACGTCCGTTCCCGGAACTATATCATGACCAGACGCATGAAACATGTTGACATCCCACGACGAGTGACGCATCTACCGGCAACATCATGGCCTAGATTCCTCACCTGCATGCTCTAGATCTCAGTTAAGAGGGTGATATGCCGAAATACACCACATATCGCGTGGGGGTTGAAACGAAACACACCCCGAAGAATCGCGGGAAGGAAAAAGTTGTCAAACGTGGATCGTCTCATCACATACCCCTTTACCATGATTTGTCGGGCGGATAGATCGAATTCCGGGTTTTCCTACAGGAATCGATGGAGCGTGTGGCATCTCAATGGTTTGGTAGGTGACCCCCTGGCTGCGCCTGGCACCACATGCCGATTGCTAAGCTCCGTTGAGTCTCACAGCAGGTGTTCTCTTTGTTCTTTGTCAAGGATCACTTCAAGTCAAATGCTCCGGTTGTTTCTTGACATAGTGATTCAAGATAGCTCGGAATATTAAGGTCCCTGAACAATAAATTAAGTCAACTTAAGGTTGCAAAGTTTCCGGGTCACTGATCAATTGCCGTAGCAAACAATAATGAGAGACAAGACTTGTGCTTAGATACCTCAAAGTAGTGAGTGATTGCATGAAAGATTGTGGCTGTCTCCAATAAATATTCCTCGTGTATGGCGATCAACAGCGAGGCTTCATGCAAAACCCGCCGAACGCCACCGAGAGTTCTCGAGGGAGATTCGAAACCTTGTTTCCTTCTCAATCATTAACATTCCCCCTTGTCGTTAATAGTTTCCCTGGCACATCACAAACGCCCGAGTCTTTTCACCTCGAGAACTGTATGCTAGAAACGAAACTTCTAGTATTAGCCTATCCAAGTCAGGCGGAAAGTATTCTAGCAGAGATTCAGGAGATATTGTCAACCTCAGTTCATACCAAACAATCGATCTCCACAATTCCAAGGTGATGCCGGATAAAATGTGACAATTATGATGATAAGAAAGGGCAGTAGTGTTCGTGAGTGTTCCCTCATGTCTTCTTCTCGGACGGGATCTTGCAGGTGGCGCAACCGGTGTGCCGGAATGTGAACAAATGGGAAGGAGGTCCGAATCGAGAGCTGAGATATTTACGAAGTGCGAAAAAAGGGAAGCACAGAACGGGTAATACCGGGAGTTGGGGGCAAACATATTAGAAGTAGTAGGATTCAGAGGTTTTGATTCTGTAAACGATGAGAGATGGTAATTGATTGCCAGTTTTTAATTTCCCCCCCCTAGTGGTTCACCACGCTCATAAGCGCCTTTTATATGTAGTTAATTATGACAATAACCGGCTCTCAGTCACACCGATTCAAACTGCAACCGCCAGTCCAAGGACCCTGGAAATGATACCTAATCTAGGCTTGTAGCCTAAGTGACCCGACCATTATATCGCCAGTTCCTCTACCGACGCTTCATCTAACTCCCTTCCTTGAACCACAGTTCCCCATCCCTACCCAACTCCAAAGCAATAACCCCCCTCTCCATCCCCCAGTGACGTATTAAGCACACACACAATGTCCTCCCTGTCACATGGTGCTTGTGTAATGACCCTGTCTCGAGTTCCTGTGACACCCAGATTTCCTTGTACCACCTCGGTTGATGAGAGAGTCAAAACAAACGTTTCACAGCATAAGACATCGAGTAGCGAGGGCAAACAAAGTCAGCCACGGAAAGAAGTTGCGGTCTGGACCTCGATTGAGATTTAACAGAGACAACGGCGCTGGTGTCCGGGGTCTGGGTCGATTATACATTATCTTCCCCGGAGCATAGGGTGACTCACATCCAGGGGTCACGCCAATGTGTGACATAGAATAAGTTGTTGCAACTACCAGCGCACTCTCCGACTTTCTTCGGCGTCTCACGTAATATCCCTCTTTACTTTCTTTCCTCAGCTCGTCCGCATTCCCTAGACTCAATGGGTCGAGTAGAAACTTGCCATGCGTGGCCCTTGGATAATAGAAGCAGCCCTTTGGATCCGGCTCATGGCGTTTCGATCTTGCGACGTTACCATCAACTATTCTATCACAAACAGGTGGTGTGTAACCCATGGATGATAGTTAGCGAGTCTTCCTGTCACACCTGGTTACATGTTTTAAGGGCAAGCGCCATGCCTGCAAATACCTGAAAGACCTAAGGGGGTCGGGACTTACACATCACTCACGCCGATTGCTCAACGTGGGATTGTCATGTCCTTGTGTCGAGAAGATTTCATTATCCCCCGGGGCTCTCAACTCAAACACTGTTAGCGGATGTCATGGGAAAGCTGTGCTCTTGTTTTACTTCCTTTCTCCATCTTTATGTTTTCGAATCGGCACAAGGCAGTAATGATGCAACACCACAGCAACACTTAAAGCAACAAAGCTACATTATTATTCGTTATACACGTGTCATGGTATCATTCCTATATCCCCCACAAGCAAACCGACCACCCGCAGGGTGGTATATAACAAGCGGTGCACACCATGTGGGACGCAACGCTAGCCCAGTTCCCTCTCCCGGCCGTCAACCGGATACACAGCTGAGCCGACTGAATGAATCAGTGACAGTAAATATAAGTGGAAACGCCTTCTTGCTTAATCCGCTCGAAGAGCAGCAAGTTCCTTAGTGGGCGCAACGTCCTCGACCGTTTCGTCGCTAAACTTGAGATCTTGCTCGAGGGGAACGGTGTCTTGAATCCGGAGGAAGATCACGGGAGCAGCAATCAACAGAGCGGCAGCAACGAGACCCCACTGTTCAAAAAAATATTAGTCAGCCACGGCTTCGTCAACGTAGAAGGGGGTGAATTAGGACGTACCGAAGCGCCGAACATGGTATTGTACCCGGTCTTCAAGCCGTCCAGGCGCCAGAAGATGGCGGCGCCGGCCGATTGAAGACCCTTGTAGAAGCCAGCGAGGTTGGCAGCTTTGCGCCCGGAGTTGCTGAGCGCGCCCATGTACCTGCGGGGATACGGTTAGCCATCTATTAAGCCGCATGGGAATAAACGTATCATAGACATACCAGTAGATGGACGTCTGCCAGCAGGCGTCGAAGAAACCGTAGAAGATGTACAAGAACATAGGCCCAATGTACAGGTCGCCGCCATCAGTCCAGTCCACACCAACATACTCCTTCGTGGTGCTCTCAACAACCTCGCGGGTGACCTGCTTTTTCTGCCAGGCATAGCCGCCACCCCAGATAATGAATGTGAGGGAAAACAGCGCAATGAAGCTGGCCTTGGCACGGATGGAGCGGCGGACGCTACCGATATCGAGGGCGTAGCCGAAAATAACTGCACCGAGAATCTGACTGGTCCAGTACAGAAGATTGTTAAGGGTGCGGGTGCGGGTGTTGAAATGGGCACCGTTGAAGTCGTTCATCTGGTAGGTGTAGAAGATGTTGGAGGCGAAGAACATAGGGAAGAGAAGGACCACCCAGGGTTGGGTGGTGATAGTCTCGACCAGACCCATGATCTCGGTCTTCCAGCTCGGGTTCTTCATCAGAATGACCTTGCTGCCGTCCTCGCGGATGACCTTGTCAGCGTTGCAGAGAGCCAGTGCGAGGATGGCGCCGACAACCATAAGGACGAGGAAACCAATGTAAGTGCCGTCGGTGACGTTCGTGGTGCCGGTGGCGTTGACGTTCTGCCCGAGAGGGACCAAGGAGCCAATGACGGCACCAAAGTTGAAGATGATCCAGAAGTACGAGATGTACCGGCCCTTCTTTTCCTCGGGAGGGTAGCTCATCATGATGGTGCCCTGCGCGGTCCACAGCAAACCGGCGCACACGCCAAGAAAGGCCCCAGCAAAGACGACGAATCCGTGGTTCTGGTTGTGGTTGTAGCTCAGGAAGCTCGCAGCGTAGATGCAATAACCGAGACCGCCGAATGCCAGAGTAATCTTGACGCCGAGGGTGTTGGCGATGGTACCGGAAAAAAAGCCGACAACGGCAAAAGTCGAGTACAAGGCAGTGCTCGAGTCGTTTTGGGCGCTTGCGTCAACCTGGCCGCCACCACCAAGGCCGGTGAGAGCGTTGTACATGCCAGGACACATGAAGCACACGAGGGCGACCGTGAGCAGCTGGACAATTGGCGACGCATACCATAGCTCTTTCTTCCCAACTTTGAATCCCTTGTACATCCATCCTGCTGGGCGCGGGGCAGCTTCGAAGCTGTCCGAGGTGCGGACTTCTGGAGCGGGCGCGCCCGCCTCGATGTTCTTCTCGTCTGACATGATAGCAGCTGCGCGTCTCGTCGGAGATCGTCTCAAGTGTTAGTCAGGTCGGATGCACGGGCAAGCGAACGAACGCACACCCGCACTTTCGGTGGCGATTGAAACTCGAACTGAGGAAAATTAGCGACCCGGGTGCCGGTCTCGTGTGGGGAAGACGAGTGCGGGAGAAGTTCAAAACGGATCGCGAGGTAAGCGATCAACGGCAGATATAAGACAATACCGAAGTGGCTGTCTTTCGGCACGGTTAAAGCTTAGCCTAACAGGGGGGTAAAAAGGCAGCCGTTCTGGGGGACTTGGCTGGCTGGCGGGGCCCCGAGGAAACGCTCCAGCGCGTCCAGCGGGTGCAACCCTGCAGGAGGCCGCGTGCTCGTGTCGTTGAACAGTCAAACGTAGCAGCGGGTGGCCGGAATTTTCGTGGGCGTGAACACGGACTGTCAAACACACCACTGTGAACGTACCTGAGCTTGCTGGAGAAATCAACGTGACAATGGTCGGTGGTGTGTGTTGGCTTCGGAAGAAAGTTTGTGGGATCGGGGAGGTGTCAGATCCCTCAATGGGGTTTGAGACAACGACCGGTCGATATCGAGAAAAAGGATACGAGAAGTGGCAGTGTGGATTCCTTCTTGATCGTCTCTGTCGTGTCAAATTCCGAACCAAATAAATGGTACACTACACTATTCCTATGAAGATAGAATGGCATTCGGCTTCGTGTTTGGCTTGGATGGAAATCAGCCTCAGTAACCCCAGTTTTTTGTCTCTGCTATTTTTTGCAACTGCGTCCCTGCCCATCCAAGCCATCGTGCCTTCCTTCCCTTGCCATTTGTCTGTTTGACAGCGAGGGCTCGTGATTGTCAAAAGATTGCTGAGATGGAAGATTGGGACGGACCGAATGGGTCCTCAGGTAAGCTGATTGGGCGCCATCAATGCGCCAGCCCCTATCCCTTGTCGTTCTTTCCCATGCTGCCCCAAGATTGGAGACGGGTTTTCCGAACAGAGGCTCACTGATTGGACATTGGATTGAAGGAGAGTCGAGTTAGGAAGGAGCTCACAGTGAAGTGGGCCGAGCGCTTGGACCAGCTTCCCCCCAGCTCCAGCTCCCCAGCTCCAGAATCCCACCAGCGGGTGCGGAGAAGGTGCCGTCTGGGCATCCCTCTCGAGTCGGGGTTGGTCGCTCGTGGCGTCATGTAACGTTTCGCAGATTAACTGACCTGCCATCCAGAAAGTTCCTTTGGCAAATGGCCCCTTATCACTGCGCCGCAAGGCGAGATGCGACCGACTGGCGGCATATCTAGGGAGAGTATCAAGATGGCCTTGAACGTTATCGAGTTAGTGGTGTTGATGGCAAGTAGGTCAGTCATTATTGGGCCTTGGAGGATCCTCTGGAGCGTAGGAGTAGTGTAAGGCAGGCTAGGAATTGTAAACAACATCCACCCGGCGTTCGACCGGAGGACCTCCAGTACTCCGTCCAGCCGAAAGCAGTGTTCCATCGATAACGCACCGCACCCCATCGGATCTCGAAGTCATGTTACACGGCCCCTCTGAAACCATCAATGGAGACTCGGTGTCCCTTGATATTCGCGGCAGACACTGCCTGCAGAGATACGAACGAGAAGGATTGATCGCCCTCACAGCAATAGTTAATTAATGGCTGATGCTTATCTGCAAATCCACCTCGCTCCCTCCCCTTAGAACAGACGAACTATCCGATGTATTCACAAAAACAACACCGCCGTCGTTTGCTCGACAGACGAAGTCGGGTGTGGAGGCTCGGCTGGTCTCTGCGACCGACCAGAAGACGTTCAATTGTTGCAGGGTCTCGGGCAGGTTACATCTCCCCGCAACCCCAGCGCCACGAGTGCTTCCCGACCACCAGGTTCTCACAATGTTAACTTTGGCGAGCGCGGGAGTGGGGCCGCTGAGCATCGTCGATGGGTCATTTTGCACGAGGCACCGAGGCTAGCACTGGCTTAACCATCCTGTCGGTTCCGCGGCCGCGCGAGAACTTTCGTGCTTCTTGGGGCTCCATGTGGCCGGTCGCCTCCATCACCGTTCTCGCATTTGCGATGCGCCAGGATCCTTTGGGCGATGTTTGTGCCACCACAGCGACAGGTCACGGGGCCATCCGCCAGGGGCTCCATTCCCACATTCCAACTGGGAGGGCTCCGCCCGCCGCGTGTTTTGTATCCCTTGTGGAGTGATCACTTCTCAGGGTCTCGGGGACCAACCGCTCCGAGGTGGCGTTCGTTTGCCAAAGTCGGCGCCGGTTTCCCCACATCACCGGGAGCCAAACCCCTGTCTCCGCGCCCGGAAACACGCCGATCGTTTTCGGGGTCGGACGGTTTGTGGACATACGCCCGTAGTCTCGCCCGGCTCGGAGATGTGCTTGGATCCACCATTCATTCCAACTGCCATCCGCCGTCCACGACTAGGAAGTCAAAGCGACGTACCGGTGTCCTGAGCCTGAAGTAGAATATTCCAGAGTTGGCTTGAAAGGAAATTCCGAGATATAATCGCGGGACATCTCACCTCGTTTGGTGGAATTTGTCCTCAAAAAATAATAAAGATAATAATGTGTAGGTACTCACATCAATACGCATTCACACTGACTAAGGTATGGTTGTTTAGGGGTTCGTGAAGTACTACTATGTACAAGTTGGAAATTTCCATCAACTCGTTTGGAACCGGATACTCACAGACCTCACCGTCCTCGCATCACCACAACTTAACCTTCTGCATGCTCCCCTCTTCACTCAGCGCCCGATGCATATCAAACGCATTCCACAATAAATGCGGCTCATGCCCCATCCCCTTTCTCAAGCACTCACTCTCCGCCTTCTCAAAATACTCCTTCAGAATCGGCCGATACACCTCATGCGCACACTGATCGATAATCACCCGCGCCCTCTCCCTCGGACTTAGCCCGCGCACATCCGCCAATCCGTTCTCCGTCACAATCACGTCTAGGTCATGTTCCGTCTGATCCACATGTGTGCACATGGGCACAATGCAGCTCACGCCCAGCGGGTCGGTCTTGGACGGGCGCGTCGACGGGGTATGCATGATGCTGTACTTGGCGCTGCGCAAGAAATCGGCGGAGCCACCGAGGCCGTTGAGCATGCGGCTGCCCATGACACAGGTGGAATTGGCGTGGGCGTAGATGTCGACTTCGACGGGGGTGTTCATGCCGATGACGCCGAGGCGGCGGATGATCTCGGGCGAGTTGGAGACTTGCTGGGACCGGAGGAGGAGCTTGTTTTGGTAGGTTTCCCAGTTGTCGTAGAAGCGCTTGAAGCCGTCTGGGGAGAAACGCACCGAGGTGGCGGTTGCGAAGTCTAGGCGGCCGGAGTCGAAGAGGTCTAGGAAGGTGTCTTGAATCACTTCGGTCCATACTTTGAGGTTGCGGAAGTTGGAGTGGTCGAGGCCGCCGATGACGGCGTTGGCGATATTGCCTATGCCCGACTGTAGCGGCAGCAGGTTAGGGGGTAAGCGGCCGTGCCGGACCTCGTGCTCGAGGAACTCAATCAGGTGCCCGGCGATCCTCTTCGATGTTTCGTCTGCGGGCGTGTTGGGTTGCGTTTGGTCCTGGTAGTCGGATTCGAGGATACCGACTACCTTCTCCGGGTCGATCGGTATTGAGTTGGTACCGATGCGGTCCTCGACATTGGTGATGAGGTAGGGTTTCCGTCGGGGCGGGAGGTCGGTCATAGTGATGTCGTGCAGGCCGTCGAAGCTGGGTAGGGCCGTGTTAACTTCGATGACAATCTTGTCGGCGAGCTGGAGGAGTTCCGGCGTTGCGCCAACGGAAGCGCCGGGTACGATGCTGCCGTCCTCCTTGATCTCGGTCGCTTCTACGACGGCAACGTCAATCTTGTTCTTTGGCCTGTCCTTCGTGTAGAAGCCCTGTCTTTTGTCAGAACTTCTCCCTTTTTAGGTTACCATGCGGCACTTACATAAACCAAGTCTACAGGAAACATGCTCAAGCTTGGGGAACCAACAGGGTTAGCCACTAGTCCACAAGTTTAGGCGATAGGCAGGGGCAAGGCCAGCCATATTAACCCCCCCCCTTTCAACGTCAAGACGATTGTAGGTTCCTCTTACTGCTTGTCAAAGAACTTGATCCGCCCCTCGTTGATCCCCTTGGAAATATTCTTGCCAACCTGATGAGGCGACCGCCTCTCGATCATGTCCAGCGCAGCCCATCGGTTTTCGGTCTCAGCTCCCGACGACGCGCCCACGAATAAACTGTATCGCAGCTGGCCCTGTAGTTTGTTCTTTTCGACGTGATCTGCGAGGAAGGTCGGCAGTTTTCTGTTTTACCAGACGTGTGTCAGCGCTATAACCCTTATCCCTTTGACCTCGCATCTGCTGGGTAGAAAGGGGTTCGACAGGGGCCTCCTTACTTTGGGTATCCAACGCCCGTGAACCCGGACCAGCCGATATACGAGCCATTGGGAAAGTGTTGGAGCAGATCTTCGGGGTTGCAAACTTTCTTCAGCATCGACGGCCGCTTGATACGTGACCGGAGGGCCGCGGAAGCAACTGGTGATGCCATGGTTGCGGTGTGGTCGAGGAGAGGATTAGGGTCTGGAAGTGTATATACCGGTTGAAAGAATGCAGGCCGCGGGCTGGGCTTGGATTGAAGGGTGGGAAAGGGAGATAAACGGAAGGAGAGACTGTGCTGTTTCCTCCGAAGATAAGCTAGAAGGGGTTAAGGGAGAGGAGTTGTCCCATCAGAGGCCCCTCGAATTCTCTCGACGGCGGCCCGGCCCTTTAAACGTGAGATGACCGACATCATACCGCATGCAACCCCGGTTCCGGCCCTGCGCGTCAAGTCAGAGCACCGCGATATTCGCAGTTCGGCAGGTACCGTATGCCCCACCTGGCCCGCCAATACGTCCACCCTCGAGAAGCTCTCGTTTATTGAGGCAATGACAACGCTGGAAGACGGAATGGCAACTGCAAGTCCAATACCGCCCGTTTTCCATCACCTTAAGTTTGTCCTTTGCACTAGAAACTCGACACAGGAACCGTATCCCACGGACGATGCCCAGCACAAAAAAGTCTATGGCTATGAACGAGGTGATGTCATCCACTCAACACCCCAATTGCAGGCCCAGGATTGGCTCCAATTCCAACCTCCGTCCCCACCCAACCAGAATTCTGGGCCCTCGCCTCGTGTTGCCCCGCTAAACCCGTGGTATCCGAAGCTCCGTTCAGCCGTGCCGGCGACGTTAAGCTCGGCTATCACAAAAGTGACTCGGAGCTGCGGAGCTTCAAATCTTTCGGCCCCCGACGGAAACACGGACTGGGGCAGTTAAAGAGGGAGGCCTGTCATTAAAAACTCGGGGAGATAATAGAAGGGATGAGCGTGCTGGTGCTCGGCCCTGCTCCTGTCTGTTAACAACCACTGCATAACGATCATGGCTCGCGTTCCAGAGTGCCTAAGAAGATAATTATACATAACATCGAACTAGGCTAAAAGTCACAGACTCGAAACGAAGAAAGCAGCAAGGAACAGCTTTAGAATGGTCAAAATCTCACCGGACGTGGACACACTTGGGGCGAGTATGGCCACTCTTCAAAAAAGGGCTTAGGACCCGTACCGGAGATGTTGAAGCCACGGAAGACAATGATCAACCCTCCCGTCATCGATGGCCTTGTCAACGGCGGCGTCAGTAGTATTATAACTGGAATCAGACAAGCTTGTTATTCCGTTGTGTTGCTTCCGTGGGTGGGCTTCA
Source organism: Dichotomopilus funicola (assembly GCF_033296635.1). Lineage (NCBI taxonomy): Eukaryota > Fungi > Ascomycota > Sordariomycetes > Sordariales > Chaetomiaceae > Dichotomopilus > Dichotomopilus funicola. The sequence continues at coordinate 40,825 of NW_026944129.1, forward strand.
ATAACTAGCAAGTCCCCCACTCTCACGTGTTTTTTTTTTTTTTTGTTTTTCGGTTGGTCTGGGAAACAGTACAAAAACAGTGCAATAAGATTTAGACACGGTATATGCACTGGGCGAGTTCCAGATTGACAAAGGGTCCTTCCTTTCGCGTCATCAACATGAACAATTCGAAGTCCTGATTGGATGACTTAATTTCCATCGCGGCTGTTTCTCTGTGTGCCTGTCAACTGTCAACCATCGCGCGTTTGTTGCAGATCACCGCGGCAATCTGGGATCTGGAAAGCTTCACCATCTCATTCCGGTGAATTCTGGGTTTATTTAAAGCTTTTGGCTTCGCCCACTGCATGCATGGCCCGGTTGACTCTCGGAGGTTTTCCTTCCGACCCGTTTGCCGCTTTCCAAAGTGGGCATGGCGACGCCCCTCAGGCCTCAGTTCAACAACAAACCGGAGGGACGCCGGACGCTCCAGGTTGACAGGAGAGATCTCGAGTCGAACCGAATCTGGTATTCGGCACAGAAGTTAACCTTCGCCGAAACCGCCTCGAGTATTCCTTGGCGCGCGGGCAAGCCGCAACGATTGGGCTGAAATGAGGGTTTCCCGGTTTCCGGGAACGAGACCGGCCTAGACTGCACCGGGGTTCCAGGAACCAAGACCGAAACGGGACAGGATTCGAGGTCCTTCCGCAAGATTGCGACTCTAAATTCTCCTTGTTGAGTCTTCATCTTCCGCGCTCCGTCTCGAAGCGGGCCGTCATTGCGGGTGTTGCCCGCTTGTTTGTCTAAAAATGGGGGACTACGGATTCATCAGGTTGCATTCTGGCCCGTGGGCTTGCGCAATGGGGTTCGGAGAGATATTGACGACCCGGAAACCGGGGAAAGAGGTCCTGGGTGGGGAGAAGGGGGGTTGAAACGCCGTTATAAGTTGAAGAAGGCTTCCCTCCTTGGCCATGTCTTGTCCTGTCGATCTCCCGCCCTCGTCAGTGTGATCGCCCGTCGTCCGATACATACCTACCGCCAAGATGAAGTTCTCGGTCTTGTCCTACCTTTTGGCCAACGCCTTGTCCGCGTCTGCGGGCACCATCCTCTGGGATGGCCGCTTCAACGACCTCAGTTCTTCGACTGACCTCAACAACTGGTCGTGGGGCAACCAGGTCGGCCCATACCGTGTGTACCACCTCTTCACCCCCAATACCGAGCCGTGCTTTGCGAGACCACTGTCCTTTTGAGGGTTGGAACTGACGGCGTACAGAGTACTACATCCACGGCTCATCGTCGGTGACATCTTACGTCAACCTGTCCCCCGACTACGGAAACCCAGCCGACACCGGTTCCAAGCAGGGCGCCAAGATCACGCTGGACAACACGGCGTACTGGAACGGCCAGAACATGCGCCGGACGGAACTGATCCCCCAGACTTCCGCGCCCATCAACCAGGGCAAGGTGTACTACCACTTCTCGCTGTCGCGCAAGGACACCAATGCGCCCGCCACCACCCGTGAGCACCAGATCGCTTTCTTCGAGAGCCACTTTACCGAGCTCAAGTCCGGTTTGTTGTCGGGGGCCTCCGGCGTGTCGGACACCTCGCTGCGGTGGTGTGTCAACGGCGCGACGCAGTGGAGCACGGAGTGGCAGGCGGGTGTCTGGCACAATGTGGCGTATGAGATCGATTTCAGTGCCAACACCGTCGGTTTCTGGCACTCGACCGGCAGCGACCCCTTGACGCGCATCGTCGCGCCTGTCAGCGTCAGCACCAGCAGCAATGGTGCCGACTGGCATGTGGGCGTGCTCGAGCTCCCGCGCTCGGGATACTCGGACAGCAACGAGGACTACTACTGGTCTGGCGTGTACATTGAGAGCGGCTCGTTGACGACCAACGTCGCTGGTCCCGGTAAGTTGTCGTCATAGTGTGGTGGTGTTTCGAACCAGTGTGTGTCTGTCCGATATTAATCTTGCTATCCGGCATAGGTGCTCCGTCCGGCGGTAACCCCTCCACCACGACGACCAGCAAGCCTTCGACCCCCTCCACCACCCTCACAACCTCAACTACCAAGGCCGCTACCACTACCACCACCTCCAGCAAGCCGCCGGCGACCACGACTAGCACACCCGGTGGCTGCACGGCCCCGCAATGGTCGCAATGCGGAGGCACGGGATACACGGGTTGCACGACGTGCGCGTCGCCGTACACCTGCAAGTATTCCAACGACTGGTACTCGCAGTGCTTGTAAGGTGCGTGGGGGCCAAGATGTAGTTGTTGTCGCTAGGTAACGTGGCGAGTTGATAGGGCTGTGAGACGGTGCGCGAGGGGTTTGTTTGTACATAGGATTTATTTCTTGTCGATACTTTTGGTGCATGGCCGGAGTGTTGAGCATTGGGTTACTGGTAGCTAGCCGTAAATACACAAGCACAGTATTGTATATACATACATATGGGCGCCCATCAGCCTCAGGCCACTCCAGGACCGGGATATTTCGGTGTTGCAGCCAGATGCTATGAGAAGTCGCATTCTCCAGCCAGCCGGATCCCCTTCGCTTCGGTGAGGTGTCGGTGGACGAAAGCGTCAATGGGACTGACAGACTCGGACTGCCCGTCAGGAAGATCAGTGTTAAATCGGGAGCAACTGATGCAGCGCAACGTTGACATTCCTCCACAAAATGTAACCCCGGACAAGTCCGTCCACAAAGGAGCGGAATGCTGAAGAACCAATCCCAGGAATGACCTGACGATCGACGTCAGTTTGTCTCGATATGCTCACAAGCGGCCGAGGCTACGGTGTGGGGGTGGTTTGTTCCGCATTGCCCCGCGGGGTTCGATGGATTGAGACGAAAGGCTCGGAACCAGGGAAGAGACCGGACAGACCCAGGAGGCCACAAGGGAGTCGGAGAACTGCGCTCGGCGTGAAAACATTTTCCTTTTCCCGTCCCTTTTGCATGGGAAAGGCCCAACTCAGTCGCTGTGGTGAAACTCCAGGACTGGAGCAGAGAGCAAATCCTCAAATCCCATTCCGAATAGCCGGTCTTGGCGTTGTGTCCTTGCACTCTGACTCGGCGTAAAACTTTGAAAGGCCCCACTGCCCCACAGAACCCCATAAATTTGTCTTGGCTGACGACAGCCGAGCATGCGCCCGTGTGAAGTCGAGGTTGGCAGCCACTCAGAGCTGGCTTTCGGTGCTCGAAAAGGCAGTTACGATTGGAGGCGCAATCCTTTCTGTGTGTTGGTTGTGGTGACTTGCCGCTTCACCTTCGACCCTGCCAAAGCCTGGTACTTGTTCTTCCTTGACCTTGGATTCCCTGAACTTCCTTGGTGAGAAGAGGGGCAAAGTTTTCTCCCTGGAAGGAATTTGGAGAGTCGCCGCATTTTGACCACCTGCCACCGCCATCCTGTAATGTCGAGGTAGAAGCCTGAGACGGGTGAAAAGAGTGCTGGAATCCACAGGTGGCTCCACGCATAATCGTTGATCATGACTTGATTCGGCGGTGGCCGAGAGGACGTTGGAAGCGCACTGGAAACTTGGCACACCTGCTTCTTCTCTCAGACATTGACTGCAACCAACTCTGGTGCTCTCTGGCTCTGCGATCGCAGGACATTGGTGGGTAAGCGGGGAAAGCCTTTCTTCCACCCCCCACGGCTCTGCTGCGTGTATCCATGCCACGCCCATGCCATGTGCGACTTTGATGGCTGTCATGCCTGCCGCCAGTTCCGGGTCTGTTTGTTTGCGCCTGCAGGACAGAATGTACATGGAAAAAGAACTTGCCCTCAGACCCTGTCGATCTGCCTTCCCCGATCCCTTCGGCGTTCCCCTGAGGTTCCGCTCCCTCTTTTTTTCTTAAAAAGAGTCCGAGAGGATTTTTGACCGCTGTCACTCCCGAGGTTTAAAACACCCCGTCACCCCACATCACTAGGTCATCCTCACGTTCTGCTGGCATACACTCCGATGCAGTTCGTTTCGACGCTCGCCGCCCTAGAATTGTCCTGTTTTCCCATCTGAGAGATTCAATTCTCTCACCCACACTCCCTCACGTCTACAACGACGGTTTGTCTCTTCAAGTGGGAGAGTATAAGCTCGTCGTCACCATCCCCACGGTTATCGAAACCACACCTCGACGCCCCCGGTCCCCCTCCATTCACGCCCGTTCCCCGTGAGCCTTGCTAGACATCATGGCTGCGGAGAAATCCCCCGAGGCCCCTGCGCCTCGTCTCGAGGAGGAACAGGTCGGCGGCTACGTCTCGGAGCATAGCAACTTCGACTCGCTGTCGGCGTCAAGCAAGGAGCGCGATCTACTGGCTGATGAGACGGCGGATGCTGCGCTGGGCCGAAAGGTTCACTTGGTTAACAACGTGGGTCACATTGTTACAGCATTTTGCGGGCTAGTCTTGCCTCGGAGAACAATTGATGTATGCTAACACGTTGTCGTCGTTCTAGGCCATTGACGAGATCGGCTGGACCCCGTACCACTCGAAGCTGTTTATGCTCAACGGTTTTGGGTAAGTGGGGGATTCCTTTTTTGGAGGGGTTCGTTCAATTGGGGGATCTCTTTAGCTGACTAAACTTGGCAGATATGCTGTCGACTCACTCGTCATGCTGCTGCAGTCCGTCGTGGCCGGCCAGGCCTTCACCGAGTTCGGTGAACACGGTTACGCGACTGGCATGACCATTGCGCTATACTCTGGCATGTTCGTCGGATCTCTGTTCTGGGGCCTGGGCGCGGACATCATCGGACGGAAACATGCGTTTAACTACTCTTTGATCCTCGCCACTATCGCCACCATCGTCGCGGGCGGCATGCCCAATTGGGAGTCTCTCGGATTCTTTATCGCCCTATTGGGGTTTGCCGCTGGCGGTAACTTGGTGCTCGACACAACGGTCTTTTTGGAGTACTTGCCGGGTGACAAGCAGTGGGTTGTAACGCTGATGGCCGCTTGGTGGGGTATCGGCCAGGCTATTACCGGGTTCATCGCCTGGGGTTTCCTCGGTATGTCAATTTTAGAATGCGTTGCTGTCCGTTATGTGGCTAACAATGCTTAGTACCCGGGCAATGGAACTGCTCCTCGGTCGAGACCTGCACCAAGGCGAACAACATGGGCTGGCGCTATGTCATGTTCACGAGCGGCGCCCTGGTCCTAGTCATGTCGGTCGCCCGTGTTACGGTCGTTAAGCTCAAGGAGACTCCCAAATATCTGTTAGGGATGGGCGAGGATGCCAAGGTCGTGGAGACTTTCGAGTACCTGGCTAAGAAGTACAACCGGCCCTGCAGCCTGACGCTTGACAAGTTGCAGGCCTGCGGCAGTATCAGGGTCGAGGGCAAGTCGAAGTTCTCTTTCGGGGAGACGTTTGGCCACATCCGCGGTCTCTTCACTACCAGGAAGACTACCATCTCGACCCTCATGATTTGGCTCTCCTGGATGATGATCGGTATCGTCTACCCGCTCTTCTACGCCTTCCTCCCGACCTACCTCGAGAACGCCGGCGCCGACGTCTCCGTCACCCCTTACGAGAAGTGGCGCAACTACGCCTTGACTAACATCAGCGGTGTCTTCGGTCCCATCCTCGCCGGCTGGATGTGCAACCTCCCCTTCCTCGGCCGCCGCTACACCATGCTCATCGGCGCGCTCCTGACAGCCGTCTTCTTCTTTGCCTACACCGCTGTACGAACGGCCGACCAGAACGTCGGGTTCTCTTGCGCTATTGGGTTCTGTCTGAATATCTACTACAGTGTGCTGTTTGCCTACACCCCCGAGGTGCTGCCCAGCGCGCACCGCGCGACGGGTAACGGGGTCGCTGTGGCGGGTAACCGGATCATGGGTGCGCTGTCAGCAGTCATTGCGACCGAGGCTGATACATCGACGTCGGCGCCCATCTATATTTGCGGTGCCCTGTTTGCCGGGCTGGGAATCGTTGCCGCGCTGTTCCCATTCGAGCCGTATGGTAGGCGGAGTTCGTAAACGGACGACATTGCTTACTTGGGTGCCAGATAGGTGGCATTGGGTGGTCCTTTACCGTTTCGGCGTCATTTGGAAAGGGAGGTCAGAAGTTGGGTACGAGAGAGATGTCTTGCATTACGTTGGCGTTATATACCAAAGGCAGGCAGGCATATTTGCGCACTTCTACTGTACAGCATAGCAAGCACAGCGGCGTTCACAAGCACAGCACGCACGCCGTGTTGGGACATGTTACCCTAGCGACGGCGTTTTGTATATAGCTTCTGAGATACCCGGCCAATCGACATAAGCGTTCTACATATGAAGAATATTTTGCATCTTGATGGATCTGTCGCTCAGTTGTATATCTGTTTGGGTCGTTGTTGAGCAGGAATAAAGCGTAGGGTATCAAGTTTCGAGACGAGCTGCAGGTTCTATTCTGGATGATTCCTCCAAGTCAAAAAGCCATCCTGGAAGCCAATCGCTCGGATTGTTCCCTCTCATACGTTGCCTCCAAGAATACAACTTTCACAAATACAGCAATACTTCTCAAACCGTTGTGGCTTTGCGCCCTGAACACCACTCGTTTAACGCACGCAACTCGGATCTCCTTGGCAGCAGCTTGACTCAACATCATTCCAGAAGACAGGGGAATTTGTGCAGGCTTGTCAAGGGTAATCAGCTCTGATTATGCTCAGTTGGCGGTGGCCCCTTCCGAAACGGGTAGGACCACACTCGACAGGAAGGTTCAAACGGGCTCTCTCCGGAGAACAGCCTCTTTCGTATTCCTAGTAGGTACCTATAAAAAGTGAGGCCGTCAAAGATAATAGTTTCTTGCACAGTTAGCAACCTTAACTTCCGTCAACTACATCACATTCTGCTGCTCTCCACCAACACCGACTTCATTGTATCACCACCTCACACAGTTACAGAGAAAACAAAACTTAAATCATGGCTGACCACCAACATCGCTTGTACCTCACTCTCCACGTCAAAGGAGGGGCCCCAGTTGTCCCGGTACAGGATGACAAGTAAGTGACCCCTCGTTCCAGTCCAGCCTCCATCTCACCCCCCCATCTAACAACACCAACCCCCCTCCCAGGTAGCACTGGGCTCTCCTCAGCGGACCAACGACCCAAGACGAAGAAAGCAAAGGCTACCGCTACCAAGCCCGGAAGCGTACCATCGGCCCTGACACCTCACTATGGCAATATGACCAAATCGAGACCACGATGCTTCCCTCCGCACAGACGCTCGTTCGAATCGTACTCGGCAAGGTTGTGGACCTGGGCAAGATACATCACATCCTGAGCAATGTCCAGTTGCGGCCGGAGGAGGAAGGGTGGGACTCGATAGTGTGGGTCAAGGAGGCGATTGAGGCGCTGCTGCGGGAGGAGGACGCGGCGGTGGAGTTTGCTGAGGGGGTGAATTGGGAGAATGTGAGGGTTTGGGCGATGTGGTATGTGGGGAAGAAGGAGAAGGAACATCGGTTTGATGGGGTGGTGAGCTTTGATCCGTTGAGGACGCCGACGTGGGATATGTTTTGTCAGGAGGAAACTGAGCCGTGATGGGGGGGTTTGTTGGGGGTTTGAGAGGGTAGCGAAATGATCCAGCGTTGAAAAGTTCCTCAACTACCCCGTCTTAATCGTTCCCTTTTTTGTTCGTGCGGCAACGGCGTCAAGAGCCGATAGACCTGTCCCTCCAGGAACAGGTTGGACGGGCTAGCGCGCACACGTGTGTGTCCTCTCAGTACGGCGGAAGCCACCCGTGCGTTGTTGACGAAGACCCCGTGAAGGCTACCCGTCCCGGAAGAACAATTAACACAGTCCCAATATGTTTTGTGCAAAAGGGAGATGGTCCCCGAGTTGTTTACGATGTGGTGGCTTCAGGAGGAATAACACAAAACGGTACAGTAGACATCCGTTGCAGATTGTCATCCATATAGTGTTGCGAGTAGTTTGTTCGACATGCCCTTCTCCCCTCTCTCGAGCTTGTGCTTTTGCCTGAGTAGCAGTAAAGACGCTAAAGCCAAACGCCATAATTATCGACCCCCGGAGTACATCCAACCCATTTCAACCCTCATATATGTACATACAGGCCAATATCCGTACCATCCTCCGATCCTAAAACTGACAAACTAAAAAAGAAAAAGACGCCCCCCCAAAAAAACTAAAAAAATCACAACAACCCCAACCGTTCCCTCAACGCAGTCTGTTCCCTCCCCCACCTCGTCCTCTCCCCCAACTTCCCCATCCTCCCCTCCCCATCCTCCGGCCCCCCCTCCCCCATCCCTACCGCCGCGCGAATCCCAATCTCCTCATACAACCGCCCCAACACCGCCGTGGCCCTTTCCTTCTGGCTCGGCGTCAAAAACGCGCACGACGCTACCAAGCGGATGGAATGCACGATGACTAGCGCGCCGGCGCCGTCGTGGGTGGCGGTGGATGGCGATGGCGATGGCGATGAGGACGAAGATGAGGATGGCTGGCCGGGGCGGGTGGGGGAGATGTCGCTGAGCGCGTACGGCACGCTGGCGAGGATGTCGTCGATGGTGAGGGAGACGTCGTTTGTGAGGAGCGGGGCGTAGGCGGCGAGGGCGTCGGCGATGGGGTCTGGGGGAGGGGGTTTGTCGTGGTACATGGGACTTCCTGTTGGGGGGGTGTGGGGGGGTGTTCGTGGGAGGGAAGATGGGTTTGTTCCCGTGGATGGGGAAGAGGAGGATGTTGGTGATGGGACGGGTCCGCCGGCGGGGCGGAGATGGTACCGGGTTAGCATGGTCACTAGTAAGATCAGTCGGGCTGATCGGATGAGGATGATGGTGCATGCTGTTTCGGCGTCGTAGTGCGTTGTCCCGGAGGCAATCTCGCCAAGCGCGGTCGGCGTGCTGCGGCTCTTGAAGACGGTTTGCCAGTAGGCGGCCGCTTCGACGTCCCAGTGGTGGAATTCGTCCAGACACTCGGAGCAGCTGCGCAGGATGGCTTGATTGGGGTCTTCGTCCGGGTGGGCAGCATCGGGGTCTGGGACGTCTGCGATGGCGAAGTCGTGGTGTTGTGTGAGGGGGTCGTTGTCAAAGTCGGGTTCTTGTTTTGGTTGGGGTTGTTTCCCGGGACGGCCAGGCGGTGGGAGGAGACGTTGGCGTAGAGCGAGCGTGCGCGACATCATGGCGAGGGCGCGTAGGAGGGGGTCAAAGGTGCCCCAGACGGTGGTAATGGCGCCGGGGTCGACGTAGGTGTCGTCGTCGTTGAGGAATGAGTGCATTTGCTGGGGACTGTGTTAGTCTCTTTGCTTCGTTTTTGGGCAAGTATTTCCCTCCCTAAGTACTCACCAAGCGGATCAAAGACAGAAACAACAACTCGGCCCCGCGCCCGGTGGTAATCTGTTCGGGCCCCCTCTTCTCAATCAGATAATACAGCCCCGCGGCATGATCTCCCTTATTCCCAGTTGATAACTCTCCACTGATATCCTTCAGCGCACACAGCAACAGGATCGATGTGATCACCTTGTCGTCCGTTGCTGTCTCCTCGCTCGCAATGTTGTCTCGCAGCATCTTGATGGCGCGGCCGTAGTGCCGGTACGACTCCATCTTAAACCGGTTGCCGCCAAAACGGTTGTACGCAGCCATCTGGGCGACGGCGAGCGTGGCAGCCTCGAGGAGGCCGCCGCCGCCAGAGCTGTGCGCGTCGTAGAGGGCGGGCAGGTGGGAGAGATGGCCGGGAAAGCCGTCCTCAGGGTTGGGAGTCACGAAGCGGGAGATGAAGTACGAGAGCGAGGCGGTGTCGTAGCAGGGGTCTGGGGCACGAGGCGGGGATGGCCAAACGACGTGGATGCCATTGGAGAAGGATTGTTGGCGTTGTGGTGATTGTGATATTGGTGATAGTTGCTGCAGCTGGGTTTGGTGGTGTTGAGGTTGGGGCAGCCGGATAAGCTGTTCATGTTGGAATTGATGTTGCTGCGGCTCTCCTCCCCCCTGTTGAGCCTCTTGCCCTTCTTGTTTCTCACGTCGTTTCTTGCCTCTCGCCGACTTCCCGTCCGCCCCGGCCGCGGGGTTGCGCCGGTGGCGGAATTGGAACTGGTCGGTGTATCCGGTGCATGGCTTTCCGTAGATCATGCACCGGCGGCACGACGGCTTGGTCTCATCGCACTGTTGCCAGACACCCAGAATACGGCGGTCAGTTACGTGATCCACTCATCGCGCCAACAACGACTTGTCTCTGACTCCGTATCCAATCCAATGAATTGCGTCCATCTTTCTTTTTCCCATCTGTTTGTCTTTTTTTTCTTTCCTTTCTCCTTTGGCATCTTTTTTATGGGGCAAAAACCCGGGGTCTGGGGAAACACCCACCTTAACTTTGCGCTGGCGACAGCGCAGGCACCCCGTACTGAAATGTCCGGGGAAGACCATCGTTACCACGTTCTGCGCTCCGGGTGGAGGTCGCGGTGGAATGAAAAGGGAACGCTCCGCAGGTGCGTGTGTGTGCTGGCTGGTTCGGCTGACACGGCTTTGCAGTTGTGCTTGCCGTGCTTGCTGTGTTGCGGTGCCTTGCGGGGGGCCGTAAGGGGGGCCAGAAGATGCGAAGACGCGAGGGAAACCACCCAATCTGCGAAGTCGTACGCGAAGGGCAAGCACAACCGACGCAAAGCAAGGAAAACGCGAAAAATGCGGGGGGGGGGCCGTCGGTGGCCTGACTCGGTGCGGCCTAGCTTGCGATGGCGTACCGAGGTTATATGGGCCCTTCCAGGTCCTGGTTCAGTGGGCCGCCAAGAAATCGTAAGTGGATTTCCCGACGACGATCTTTTTGCTTGTCACCCTCATGTCCACTTCCGGGATTGTTCTTTTCCAGAGACCCCCAACGTCATGCAGTGATGGTTTCAGTCTACGTAAACTCCGGCCCTCGACCGTTGACCCCGATATTTCCCCAGACCTCCGCTCCTCCGCATCCGCGAACCACCCGAGAATCGACGGAATGGACCCGAAGGAGGTGTTTGAGAATGAGCGTTGATGGTTTGACTCCGTGGCCATGGGGAACCGTTCGAGAGAAACCATTAATGTTCCCATGTCATTAAGTTAATGCGTGTCATCCGTAATAACCAACTGACTCCGTGCAATTTTCACAGTGGACCCTCGCTCGTTGCTTTGACGACTTTTTCTTCCATTGCCCCCGGATCATTAAAACTAATAACTTGCTTACCGTGTAAAATTAACCTCAACACCAAAACAAGTATCACCACATCCCACAGATCGGAGAACAACCCACAATGGCAGCCAACGTCCTCTCCCTCCCAGCCACGGTCCTCTCGGCCCTCACCAAACTGGCCCTCTGCCCCCTCGTCAGCGGCCCACTCCTGCTATCCACCACCTATTTCCCCTCCGCCGTCCGCAAGGCCGTCGACGCCCTCGCCCGCGCGATCCCATCACCCGCCATCGCCGCCTGGCTGACCTCTTTCCCCCTCAACTCCCCCACCCTCCTTACCACCCTCCGCGTGCTGCTCGGCCTGGGTATCGCACGGACCCTCAACCGCGTGCTCAGCACAGCCGCAGCGAACAACTGGCGGTTAGGCGTAGCACCGGGCTGGGATGACTGGAAGCAGGAGATCGCAGTGGTGACGGGGGGTTCAAGCGGGATTGGGAAAGCCACGGTGGACCGCCTCCTGGCGCTCGGCGTGCGGGTCGCGATTCTGGACGTGCAAGAGCCGCCAAAGGAGTTGGTCGCCGCACACCCCGCGGGCGTGTTGTTCTTCGTGCACTGCGACGTGACCTCCTCCGAGTCCGTCGCTGCCGCGGCCGCAGCTGTCCGCGCCCACTTTGGCGGCCAACACCCGTCCATCCTGATCAACAACGCCGGCGTGGCCAAGCCCATGCCCATCCTGCAGACGCAGGAACCGTTCCTGCGTCGCATCCTAGGTGTCAACCTCATGTCGATGTGGTTCACCACGCAGCAGTTCCTGCCGGCCATGGTGGCGGCCAACAAGGGCCATGTGATCACCATCGCCAGCGTGGCGTCGTTTATTGGACTCGCCACGGCGGCCGACTACTCGGCTACCAAAGCCGGTGCTTTGGCGTTCCACGAGTCGTTGACTGTGGAACTGAAGCACCATTACCACGCGCCGCGTGTGCTGACGACGGTAGTGCACCCGAACTTTGTGCAGACGCCGCTGGTGAACTCCTTTGCGGAGCGGCTGAGGGAGAACCGGGTCAAGATGTTGACGCCGGAGCGGATCGCCGAGGAGGTGGTCGGGAGGATTGAGAGCCGCAGGGGCGGGCAGTTGGTGATCCCGGGGACGTCGACTTTTCTCACTGGGATTAGGGGTTGGCCGACCTGGGCGCAGGAGCTTGCGCGCGATGTGGCGGGCCGGGGATCTGTTGGGAGGATGCAGTAGGTGTTTCTTCTCGAGAGTGCGAGTCCCTTGTATTTGGTTGTGAACTGTGTATAACGTTGAATGTCACATTGGTATTTATTCCAGTATTATGGTCTATAAATTCTACGTGCTGGAGATAGCTTTACAGGTGATACCGTGACCTTCTCCCGCTGAAGCATGATGTCCTCCGCTGAAGCATGTGAATGAGCCTTCTTGACATTCTACCTTGAGTGCGTACTGTGTAGTACACTTCCATACGTCGTCCAATTAAGGCATGTGTTGGGATAGGTGACGACTCAGGGGTTCATTGTGTGTTGAGACATTTCCAGCTGAATTGACCCCTGTTTGCGCCTTGGAAGGGAGCATCCACATTTTCCTGGGGTCCGGGGGTGGGGATCGGGCACTCAGGGGACGGGCTCGTCCCGAAGGCTTGCTTTTGTGTCCGATCTCCGTCCGCGGAGCTGAACTTCCACATGCAACGGAACACTCCGCACTTTGCAGACGACTGATGGGGTGGGGATGGGGTACATACATAGTAGAAGTATGGGTTGAATCCTCCCAGCTTGCTCAACACCATCTCGACATTCATATTTGAGCAGCCGCTTCTCCCCAGACTGGCTCTCACTCATTAGCCCTCACTTACACTCTCACCACTAATCCCACACCTTAAGCGCCCTGGCGCCATGAAAGACGAAGTACCGTCGCCCTCGGCGACCAACAAGGAGACCGGGCTCCCAGCCTCATCGTCAACCCTCAAAGAAGATGCAGCCTTCACCAGCCACAACTTCGACAAGTACGCCATCATCCCGGGTTCCGGCGTGCCCATCGGGCATGGCAGTCCGCCCACCACCACCGAGATGGCCAAGATCTACATCTGGATGATCCTCAAGGGACCCTTCGCGCTCGCACATTACATCTTCGACGTCTTGCTTGGCATAGTCCCGGGCATGCGCCCAAACCCAGAGTGGACGTTCAACCAAGCCCTACGTGTACGCGTCGTGCGCCTGGCACTCCCCTACATCTCGCGGCTGCGCCTCGGCCACAAGACACCGCTCAAGCCCAGCTGGGGCCGCGAGCGCAAGCGCTGGGAGGTCATGCAGCCGGCTCCCGCGGCCGCGTTTGACCGGCCGCCCTTCACCGACGAGCGTGAGCGAGCAAAGGAGGCCAACAACAACAACACCAAAAACGGCCCGGCGCTGTTCGGCCCCGAGCCCGTCGGCGCCACCTGGACGCCCTCCCTGCCCCCTCCCGCAGGCGAGGTCAAACCAACCCAAACAGTAGCCCTGCACTTCCACGGCGGCGCCTTCGTCATCAATACCGGCCGCGACAAAGACTCCAAGTTCCTCGGCAAGACCCTCCACAAACACCTCGGCTGCGCCTTCGTCTGTCTCCCACAATACCGCCTGTGCACCACCGAACCCAGCCGCTTCCCCGTCCCCCTCTACGACGCCGTCACAGCCTACCACTGGCTTATCCACACCAAGAAGATCCCCGCCTCCCAAATCATCCTCTCCGGCGACTCCGCCGGCGCTACGCTCGCCTTCGCCCTAGCCCGCTACCTAGCCCGCTACGGCGCTGGTTTGGGCTTACCTTTCCCCGCGGCTATGGCTGTCTGGTCGCCGTGGATTGATGTATCTGCGGGACTGTACCATGATATGCAGCTCACGCCGCAGTACAAGACGGATTACCTTAACCGGGACTTTGCAAGGTGGGGAGCGGATGCTGTGTCGGGGTATGGCACGATTGATCCGAAGGGGGAGTGGTTGTCGATTATACGGCATCCGTTTTCGCCGCCTGGGTGGGAGACGGAGGCGGAGACGGAGACTACGGGTGAGAAGGTGACTGAGAGCGGATCAACGCGGCCCGCGAAGGTGCCGATTTTTGTGCAGGGGAGCAATGGGGAGACGTTGTGGGAGGGGATTGAGGCTACGGCGGAGCGGCTGAAGACGGAGGTGCCTGGGTGGGAGGTCACGTTGGAGGCGTCGCCGGGCCCGCATGATATTATCCTGATGGGGGATATCATTGCGTTTGAGGACGAGGTCCGGGAGACGGCGTGGCGGGCGAGAGAGTTTTTCTTGGCGCATTCGAAGTTGACGCTGCAAGGGGGGCCGAAGAAGGGGGCGGCCGTTTAGCTTCTCCTGTATTTTGCGTTCTGTACCAAGTGTGTCTTGAATATGGTGTTTTTGTTGTTCCGGTCATCTTAGGGTTTAGGGCTGGCTGGCTGGATAATGTCTCGCTGTTCGGTGTCGCCAAAAAAACAACAAAATTATTGTGCCATGACTCGTCGTCACAAGCCAGGAACAGAAACAGCCTCACATGCCGAGGCGACTTGGCATCAACCCGCAAACCGGGGTCTCAATGGCAATTGTTGAGCACAAAAAAAAGACTCGACGTTGGGGTTTTGGAGAAGGGGGTGTGGCCAACAATTACAAATTGCGGGGGACGTGGGGAACCCTCTGTTCGTCCCTGGAGAGACAAGCTTGAACCCCGCCAACCCGCTATGAACCATCCACTACCATCCCAACCCACTGTCGCCCGGTCCCTGTTCTCAACCTCCATTGGGAATGGTTTCCGAACTTGAGAACCTTGATAACCTCACTTGCTCATCGCCTCACTGCAGAATTCCGTGCAAACAAGCGCACGCTCCTCGCCTTCAGCTCAGCAGATCATGAATACGACCTCCGGGAGGGAAGGAAAACTCCGAAATAAGTATCCCGAGAGGAATCACCTTCACATGCTGTCGGCTGTCCTTTTTCATCACATCTTCTTCTCGCTCGCGCCCTCATCCCCAACAGCCGGAGACTTAGCCTTGGCGTCGGCGCAATGCCGAAGCTGCAGCGCACA
Organism: Dichotomopilus funicola; assembly: GCF_033296635.1. NCBI lineage: Eukaryota > Fungi > Ascomycota > Sordariomycetes > Sordariales > Chaetomiaceae > Dichotomopilus > Dichotomopilus funicola. The sequence continues at coordinate 55,945 of NW_026944129.1, forward strand.
AACCTGCGCACAAGCCTCGGGACGTCCCGACTTGGCGGACTTACACACGCTACATTGGGCGATTGCCTCGGGATTGATCCGGCTCGCGAAGTGCGTTTTTGCGGGATAGTCCACAACTGTTGGGAAGAGCTTTGTTTGCTATCGTGATTTATCGCGATAGTGACGTGGAGCTGACGGCGAGCTGACGCGGCGAAGATATTATAATTTCGGTAAGGCGGGATTGTGCCTCGGCTTTGGGTATTGCGTGTGTGGGTTGGTCAGAAATGGAAGAGTTTATGAAGCGGATAACTCCTTCACATCTATCATCACCACCAGAAAAATATTATGAGAGAGGATTTTGAAACACAAGCAGGACTCCGTCCACTTGTCCGCCTGAGTTCGAGCCCATGGACAACTCAGGGAGATGGCTGATCCAGGGCCCGCCCCCCTGAGCAAAGTCAACAACCACGCTGTTAGGGCATAGCATCAACTCACACCCACCGCTGAACAACACGGCCGGATGGGATAAACAACATAAGCCTGGGTGGGATATGGGTTTCGTTGGAAGAGGGCCGGGGAGCGTTGAAGCTGGAGCAGAAGATCCATGACGACGACCACGGTCCCTCCCAAGTCCGGTGTCTTCTCCGCGCCAGCTCGTCCGCGCTGTGGCTCCTTCTGTTCAGCACTCCCCAAACCACCACCGCCCCTTGCAGGAACCTTGGAAGACCTGCTGGAGGGACTCACGCCCACCGGCCGAAGACAGCAAGCATAACGAACACCACCACGAACGACAAGCCCGATGGAGTCAAGAGGTCGGGGTTAGGGTTGGTGTTGGAGTTTGAGAAAACAAGCTCTATGTTTAGGGAAGTTAAAACAAAGGGGGTTGGTGGTGTCTCGACAACAAGATCTTTCGTTACGACAACACCAGACAAGACGACTGCCCAAATCCGATTCAACAACTCCCCTCTCACAATCTCTCGACGACAAACCCCCTCACCAACCAATCACCTCGTCGACCGACCGACTGCCCATTAGAACCAGCAAACGGTGTTGTGTGGTACGGATCAGGCCCTTGCATGGGCTGAACCCACTCTGAGGATGTCAAAGAGGACATGTCCAACAACGAGCCGCCGACGTCAGTGTGCAGCCGTTAGGGGTTGGAGAATGGAAGGGTTGTGACGGACATGGTGGTTGGTACCGTGGGTAGTGTACTTCGGTCCCATGTTTAGACGGCTGGGAGAAGGCTGATCCGGGGGCATCATGGAGGGAGAAGTCGGATATGGAGTCTGCCGAGGTCGAGGACACATGTTGGGCGTCTTCGTCAAGCATGTCTTAACCCACATCTTGAAGAGGGGAGCGCGGGGTAGCTTCCGTTAGTGTCCGACTACTGCCGGTCCGGACTGGACGGTGTGTTATTTCGGGGCACGGCCGGGTGAGGCTTGCGAGGGTTGCGAGGGTTGGTGGGGTCCTGAGAAGGCTCCCTGGGTCAGCTTTCATAGCTCAGAATATACGAGAAAGGAACGAGTTACGATTCATCCACCCGAAAGTTGTGTTGGTCTCATCTGAAAAAACGCGAGTCGGTGAACATTCCGGATCCAGGTACGAGGTACATGTCTCGGCTCCTTCTCGTGGTGTTTCACCGACCTTACCCCGCATTCGTGATTCCAACGGCCTTCCTCGGTTTCTCAAATCTCAACGTCCAAAACCCCTCTTCACATGCACACTTCATGCATCACCGTTGCCAAACGCAAGACCACAGATCATCCCGAGCACCTACATCCACATATCAATTCCAGATCTTCCTTCCCGAACAATAATACCTTTCCGAGTCCATCCTCCCGAGCGAAATCCCTCAACCCGACAAAGTGACTTGGTGACCCGGATTCCCCCGCTTCCCCAGACTGCCCGTGATATTCCAACCCCCTTCGCTCCGTCAAGAAGGATTTCCCCACGGGGTGTTGGTGACCCGGGATGGCGGGGGTGGGTCTGGCACTCGACGCCTTCCCGACTTGCCCTGGTTCCCCACACACCCAACGCCCTGAAGGCCCGGATGAGATCGTCGCGCAGCGTGCGGGGTGCAGGACGTCACAGGGATCAGCGCCGTTGGTGGGGCGACATTTTTGAGGACCTGGATTCCATTCTGGGGTTTCTTGCATTTCTGACCCTACACTACTGCCGACACAACACGGCAGCACGGTTGATGCAGGTGTTGGTGGTGTTCTGTAAAGGCGGGTTGAGAGTGTAGTGTAGGTGGAATGAAATGGAGGGTTGGATTTACCAGCTATTGGGATAACTTAGACGTCGAACCATCCACATTTGGGGTTGGCTTCCGAGAGTTGGGTTACTGTGATTGCAAGTTTATGCGGGGTATTTTGCCTTGTGAGTTGGGAAAAGGATGTCAATTGCTGTGGACGATGTCAATTCCAGATTGTAGTTTCGGGATGGGTTATCCCAGTTGCTTGCTTGCAGTACTCAGTCAGCAATCGTCTTGGTGGCCTTGGGATCTTGAATTGGCATTGAGGACGCTATTTTGGCGTGGTGATGATCACGGCCAAGTTGGAGGTTAAGTTGGAGGCCGCCTGTGGCCTCGCCCAGGGTATTTTTGTGTCGTTTGTCGCGTGCTTGATGTCATGCGTCTGCATTCCCCCAACACGATGCGGGTTTCAACAGCCAGTTATTGTCGCTAATTTAATCGATATCTCACCGTGCGTGTCTTACCTTGACAACACATTTTGATTAAATCTCAACGACCCCAACAACAACAAACATCACAACAACAACCACACAACCTAAAACTCCAACAACATAATTACGCGCCCACCCATCATGTCCGCCCTCCCAGGCCACATCAACACCCTCACCCCCTCCGAAACCCTCCTCCTCCAACAAACCTGGATCCACCTCCTCCGCCTCTGCGGCATCAACAACGGCCCCACCACCACCACAGCAACCACCACCTTCTCCTCCATCCCCAACCGCACCCGCGACCTGCAAGAGCACCACCTCCCCAGCGCAGCCGGGTCCGACCCCTCGGCCGACGGCGTCCGTCGCGCGCTATGGGGTCTGATCCAAGCTGACCACCCGGACGTGGCCGTGCTAAGGTTTTTGCGCGCCCGGAAATGGGATGTGGACCGCGCGACGAATATGTTGGTCGATGCGCTCGGGTGGAGGCAGCAGCAGCGCGTGGAGGAGGATGTGGTACGCGAGGGGGATGGGTTTGCTGCTGTTGTGGAGGTGAATGGGGATGGGGAATTGGAGCGGCGCCCCTCGGCTTCGAGCAGCAACCAGGGGCTGCCGGAGGAGGAGCAGACGGAGGAACAGAAACAGTTTCTGGCGCAGTATCAGTCAGGGAAATGTTATGTGCGTGGGACGGATCGGGAAGGGAGAGTGGTGTTTGTGGTGAGGGTCAAGTTGCATGATCCGAAGAAGCAGACGACGGAGGCGATGGAGCGGTTTGTGTTGCATACGATTGAGACGATCAGGGTTATGATTGGGGGCTCGCAGGCTGAGCGGGCGTGTTTGGTGTTTGACCTGAGTGGGTTTGGGTTGCGGAACATGGACTTTCATGTTGTGCGGTTTTTGGCGCAGGTGTTTGAGGCACGGTATCCGGAGTATTTGGGGGTGGTGCTGATTCACAATGCGCCGTTTGTGTTTTACGGTGAGTTTCTCTGTTTTCTCTTTTTCCAGTGGAGCCTTTTGTCTACTATCACATCCTTGACACGAGATGCTGACTATAACTCGTCCTCGCAGGCGCCTGGAGCATCATCAAGCCCTGGCTCGACCCCGTCATCGCGTCCAAAATCAACTTCACCAGCGGGACCACCGGCCTAACCGCTTACATCGCGCCCGAGATCCTGCAGTCTCACTCCGGGGGTAAAGACACCTGGGAGTACAGCTACGTTCCGCCGACCGCGGGCGAGAATAAGGTGATGCGGTCGGCCGAGAAGAAGGAGCTGTTCGAAGCCGAGCGCCGGGACCTGATCGGGCAGTTTGAGCAACTTACGCTCGAGTGGGTGGCCACCAAGCCTGGGTCGGCTGAGGCGACGGAGAAGCAGGAGGAAAGAAAGCGGTTGGCGGGCAGGTTGAGTGAGACCTTTTGGAGGCTTGATCCGTTTGTGAGGGCGAGGACGTATTATCACCGTGTGGGTGTCATTGGGCCAAAGGGAGACATTGATTACACTGCGGCGTCTTGAGTTCGGATGTATTTCTTTCTTGCGTGTTCTAACATTTCCTTACCTTCTTGTTTGTTTAATTAACTCGGGATCGGTAACAGTCAACTCATATCATGACCAAGGACATGACCAACAACCACTAGACCATGCTGCTGTTACTCACCCCTCGGCATCCAACAAGAGACCCAGCAACAGGAACATCTCGTCCTTTCTAGCTCGGTAGCACATGTTCTCGGAGGCACAAGCATCGAAGCCATCGAGGATCGGTCCTCGCAAAAATGCCCACAAAAGGTTATCGTCAATCAATAGTGGCGACTGGAAGAAGGATTACGCTATTGGGTAACTAGCCCCGCTGCGATTGGCGTTCGGCAAGAACTGGGTCGGCCCAGCAGCGCGGACCGCCGAAGTTCGGATCGGAAGGGCAGCGAGCCAGTCCCGCCAGTCTAGAGTGACTTGGGTGAGTCCTCAGACTCCTAACCCAAGAGGTTGGTCCTTTAGTTGCCACCCGCGGCATTACAGGACCGAGCATCAAACGGCAAAGCCATCGAGGGTGTGCGAGGGAAATTGTATTGTCTTGCAGGCAGCAGAACAGAACGGCCCTGAGGTTGAGCACAATTTTGGGTGTTCGGATGATGGCAGCCTTGCAGGGAAGACCGTTCAAGACAGCGTTCTTCAAAGGGAAGGCTGGCGGCTTGGAAAGGACTGCTCGGCGCAATGAGGTCAACTCGTGGGGCAGAACCACACCGCCAGCCAAGAATTGACCGCAAAAAGACAAGAAGGTGGACTTTTTCAGCAACTTGTGCAGTGCAAAGTGGATGCCGCTACGGATCCTTACCCCAGATTGCGTGCCGTCAACCCTGCAACACCAGGGTGTGCCCCGCGCGGGTTGCCATGAGGGGAAGCGGCAACTCTGACAGGGCCTTCTCTTGCCTCTGCAAACAGACAGGATACACGGACACCTCCCTGGGCGGGAAGTTGGAGAAATTCGCACAGACATGTCCAAAGCTCCGATGCGAAGTAACCCTCCACACCTCCACAACTCCACAACTCCACAAGTTCCCAATTCACACCCTCTCACTCCCCCTCCTCCGGTGGGCGTCGGATCGGGCCTGCTGCTTGGCTTGGAGTGCAGAGCTTGTTGTGCTGAGAGGCTGCCATGACCACGGGACGAGAATACGACGACATGGGGAGATCAAGCTTAAACCAACCCGGTTGGTGTTTTTTTCTGGGAAACAATGGAGTCCTGAATTGACCCGCGCAGCAGTAGCAGTGGACACTTACCTAACGTTCAACTCGACGGTCGTCACTGGCTGGGACTGTGAGAATTAAACTCGGCGAGGTCCCTGACTTTTTGGCTCTTGTTGTGTTCCCTCCCTCTTGGAGATTTTGTCTTTGTCAACCCATCATTGTCAACCCATCATTGTCATCATCATCCCGGTCCGTTTTGGGACTTCCCTTTTTCTTCAGCCTCTTTCTCAACAGGGCTTTCTGTATGGGGTTCACCTCACCGCCCTGTCCACCACCCCGGCACGCTATCTGAGCGTGTGAGACACGTCGAGCCTCTCATCCTCGCCGTAGTCTAGTCAACAAACACCTCACTCAACACAACACAACAAACACAACACAACAAACACAATGCGCCTCAGCACCCTTCTGCTCGCGGCCACTGGGCCCGTGGGCCTACTAGCCAAGGAGCCCATCCTATCAGCCCCAGAACTAGTCCCCAACGATCTCGCAGCCCTGCTCGAGAAGCACAACCTCGCCCTAGTACCCAAATCCGAACTCACCGACGTGCTCTCGGAACTCACCTCCCTCCTCAAAGCCCAACAACTCCAAACCCGCCAACTCTTCGGCGCGCCCAAGTACGCGCGGCAAAACAACAGTTCCCACCCCACTGCCACAATAACATCCCCCGGGGCTGGTGAATCCGGACATGACGATGGGGGAGCGGGCAACCGCGCGGCGCCTGTTATCCCTAACCTTCTCGGCTCCAATGGGTTGCTGGATGGGTTGGATGGGATCGGTGACTTGATCAAGGCGCTGACTGATCTGTTGACGGCTGAGTTCCTCAAGGGTTTCCACGACTCTATGGTTTACCTTGGTCAGTCGCTGCAGCCGCCCGCGCCGGCGCTAATTCAGAACCTGCTTAAGAAGGGCAGCCCGCTACTGGATATGCTCAGCAAGCTTGACCTCAAGGGCCTGTTGGATCAACTGGAGCCGTTGCTGAAGGAGCTGGGTGATCTGGACTTGGCGGGTGTGTTGAAGGCCGTGAAGCCGTTGTTGACGGAAGAGCAGATCAAGGGGATTGTGACGTTGTTGGGCAACGCGGAGACGTTGTTGTCTGGGGAGAACGTGAAGAACCTGAATGGGTTGTTGAAGAGCGCGGGTCCGTTGTTGCAAAAGGTTGGCCCGCTGCTGGATAAGCTGGGTGATTTGGATCTTGAGGGGATTATCAAGGCGTTGGATCCGCTGCTGAAGCCGGAGTCGATCCAGGGCTTGGTGGGGCTGTTGAACAACGCTGAGACGTTGTTGTCGGGCGAGAACGTCAAGAGCATCAACGCTCTGCTCAAGTCGGCTGGCCCGCTGCTTCAGAAGGTTGGCCCGCTTCTTGACAAGCTGGGTGATATCGACTTGGCGGGTCTGCTGGATTCGCTCTCGCCGCTGCTTAAGCCCGAGTCCATCAAGGGCCTTGTCACTCTCTTGACCAACGCTGAGACCCTCTTGTCGGCCGATAATGTGAAGAAGCTCAACGGCTTGCTCAAGTCGGCTGGACCGTTGCTCGACAAACTCGGCGAAATCGACATCGCCGGCTTGCTCGACTCTCTTGCGCCGCTCCTCAAGCCCGAGTCCATTAAGGGTCTCGTAACCCTGCTGGGCAATGCCGAGAACCTCCTCACAGGCGACAACGTCAAGAACATCAACAACCTGCTCAAATCCGCCGGTCCCCTACTCGAAAAGGCCGGTCCCCTCCTAGACGAAGTCGGCAAGCTCGACCTCGCCGGCATCCTCAAGGCTCTCGACCCGCTCCTCAAACCCGAATCTATGAAGGGCATCATCGGCCTCCTGAACAACGCGGAAGACCTCCTCAGCACGGACTTTGTCCACAGCACCAAGGGCCTCATCGGCGATGCCGCACCGCTCTTGGCCGCACTCTCCGACGTCAATATCGCAGGCCTCATCAAGCAGCTCAAGCCCCTGCTCGATGCCTTGGGCGAAATCGACCTCGGCGCGCTTGTCAAGCAAATCTCACCTTTGCTCAAGCAGTTATCGCCGTTGCTTACGGAAGTCAGCAAGCTCGACTTGGCGAAGCTGGTCAAGCAGATTACCCCGTTGCTCTCCGAGCTTGAGACCATCGACCTCAAGTCTATTCTTGACGCGGTATCCCCCCTGTTGACGGCCAAGTCCATGCACGGTCTAGTCACGCTGCTTGACAACGGCGAGGCGTTATTGACGCGCAACTTTGTCAACCAGACGCAAACCCTCATCGGCGATGCGGTGCCGCTTCTGGACGCACTCAAGGATGTGGATATTGACGGGTTGTTGAAGACGGTGGAGCCGTTGTTGAAGGAGCTGAACGGCATGGATTTGGGCGGGTTGTTGAAGTCGGTCAAGCCGTTGTTGGCGGCGCTGAAGGAGGTGGATATGGAGGGGATTGTGAAGCAGTTGAAGCCCGTGCTGACGCCGGAGAGTGTCAAGGGGATTGTGGGGTTGTTGACGAATGCGGTGTTGTTGTTGAATCAGTCGTTTGTGACGCAGACTTCGGAGTTGATTGATGATGCTACGCCGGTAAGTTTTCTCCCCCTGTTCCCCTTTATTGTCTACGAGTTGAGATGATGATTAATTGCTAACGATGTGATAGCTTGTGGCTACGGTTGCGGATCTTGTGCATGCTGTGCTCAAGGAGTTTGTGGGCAAGTAAGGGGGACATCTGTTTTTGTTGGGAGATACATATGATGGGACATGCGAGGAGGACAACGTTCATGGGATACATGGTCCTGGATACGGGTTACGTAGTTAATGTCTCTGTAATGAAGCTGGCGATGAGAAATGAAACAACTTCTATCAAACTATCAAAATATCGAAATTTCCACTTGAGTCTTCGTCCTGGATCTGCTCACCAAGACGCCAAAACCCTAAACCACCAACCCAACATTCAATCACCAAACTGAAGCACATTACGCCCAAAGCTCCCAATGCACATCCTCACATGCAGAATCGCGATGGCAAATAATATAGCCGAGGCCAGGTCCAGTTGCGCACAAAAACTTGTTCTGCAACCTCACCAACACCCGATTTACACCTCGATCTCGCCGAAAGCGGAACCTGCACGCCATTCCCACGGAACAGCCAGGCCCCAGCAAATCGCTAGCCTGCCCACATTTCCCCAGACCTTCCCCCCTGGTCAACTGCCTCGGCATGGGTGCGGGGAAGTGAACAGGGATATTTATGGGAATGTGGGGAGAATCCGGACGGAATCCTCCTCAGATTCTTGAACAATCGTGAATGGTCTGTCCACTCACAATGGATCCAAAAGAATCAAGAACAGTGTACACGTAAAAAAAAAGTCAGAGAGATCAACGGCCCACCCATGCTCCATGCGAGCCATGCTCTCCACGTTCCCCGCCTCCGAATACCCAACATTCGGGAGTTGTTGGTCAACAATGTAACCAAACTGTTGTTCACACCCCCTCCCCCCGTCGTCGGTTCATCGCAAGCTTAACCGGATCCGGGGCGTTCGCCGGGAGAGCGTCATAGCTAGCCTCTCCGCTGGGGAGCTCCCTGGGAGTTCTGGACCCGAAGCTCAGGTGCTTGCAGTGCTTGTGCTCGCCTTGTTGCAAACAAGAAGACCTACCCAGACGAGCCAGATGATGAGATGAACATCAATAGCTCCGACTACGCCCGTCAGTGCGGAATGCCCCAGATTTTGTTACCCCAGTTTTTCCCCCGCATTCCAAGGAAACGGGGTGGGATTAAACGGATGGGGACATGGGGAGTCATGAGAGCAGCCTTGCTCTGGGTGTGTTACTCGTTCGAATTTTTGGATTTTGGCTTCCTCAAGTGACGTCCATCTCCACTGTAGTTGTAGTCTGTTCTGCTCGCTCATCCACCGATACGGCCCGGATTCCACACCATTAACTCGGAGGACCCCAGCCCAGCCACGACCTTGCCCGTTCAAATCCAGCTGAGGTTCCGACGGCGTGGGAGAACAGGATACATACACTAGCAAACTGACTAGTGAGCATCGAGTCTGAGAATAACAACAGTCGGTGCAGCTTGGTTGACTTGACCCGCCCAATCTCACTTCCTCACCCTGCTGTCTTGCCATATCACTTCCGTTCTCCTTGTCTTATTGCAACAGACCGCCCTGGTGAACTCTAGATTGTTCATCTCAACTTTGTCTGGGTTATCACGGTCTGTTTCGCCTTGATCCATCCACCCAAAACACAGAGACACCGCCCGCAGTTTAAGATGGCCGGCTCAACACACAAGGGGGTCGACCCCTCAACAGCACACGGAGCAGCAGGTGCACCGCGGCCAGAAAACACACTCGACGATGCCTCGTCGGTAGACGACGGTGTCAACGAAAAGGCACAGGCAGCGCCCTTAACTAAGGGACAAAAGGTGAAGGCACACTTCAAGCGGTGGTGGTGGGTACACGCCATTGTTGCGGCCGTGTTGTTGATTATTCTGCTTCCGATCTTGTGAGTTCCATCTCCCGTCTTGCGAGACGACCGTTGGCAAAGTGAAAGGACCCGGAGACTAACAACGCCCAGATTCAAAGTCATCATCCCCGCCATCATCAAAAGCATCGTCGACAAACAAGACCTCCCCATCACCACCGGCGCGCTCAACTTCACCGAGCCCGACCGCCTGCACATCACCCTCGACACTTCCCTCGACACCCCCTTACCCGTCAACATCGACACCCTCCCCCTCGCCCTGTACGAACCCCCCTCCAACACCACCGGCGACGATGGCCCTCCCAATCCCTTCCTCACCCTTCAAATGCCCGGCAGCTACATCAACCACGCCACCAACGTCAGCATCCCCGACCGCCTGACCACCATCACCGACAAACCCCAGCTCATCCGCTGGTTCAACAAATTCTTCGACGAACCCGAACTCCAACTCCGCATCAAAGCTCACGACATGAGCCTCCACCTCGGCTCCCTCCACTACACCGTCGACATGGACAAAACCATCCGCGTGCCCGGCCTCAACTACCTCAAGGGCTTCGGCGTCGTCGACATGTCATTCACCATCCCGCCTCCCGCGTCGGGGTACAACATGAACGGGCATCTAACCATCCCCAACGCGGGTGTCGTCGGGTTAGGGATGGGCAACGTCTCGTTCAACATTCTCGCCGGTGACATCAACCTGGGCCTAGTACACATCGACAACCTCTACCTCGCACCAGGGAACAACAGCCCCCCCTTCTACGGCGAATTCTACTTCGACCAGCTGGTCCCCAACCTCTCCGCAATTCTGAAAACGCAGGAAGCCGCGCTCGCCGACGGGATGCTGGAACTGCACACGTCTGGGAACTCGACATTCTACAACGGAAAACGAATCGCGTACTCGGAGGGTGTGTTGAACAACAAGCGGATCCCGTTTCGGGTTCCCGTCACGAGTCTGTTGCTGGATGTGTTGAGTGGGGTGTTGCAGGGGGGTGGCGATCATGGGCAGACGAAGCTGCCGATCTTGGATACGTTGGGGGATGTGCTGGGGAATAAGACATTGTTTGAGAATATGTTGGATCATTTTGGGAAGGAGGTTGTGGATGCAGCCAACGGTAATGGAGGCGGTGACAAGGGGAAGAGGGCGGTGTCGATGACGGGGATGGGAAAGAAGGTGGGTAGGTCGATGAAGATGAATTTGTTGAGGTTGGGGTTAAGGTCGTGGAAGGCAAAGGTATGAGCGCAGGGTAAGCAAGGTAACAGATCATATGATGATGAAAGGGAACGAACCCTCATCGGTATGAGTCTCATGTGATAAGGAAGAGGCTGAGATAATGACTATAATGACTGTTTTGAGAAATGAAGCATTGAAGATGTTGTATTGTCTCACTTGATTTTCAATGTTATGTATGTGCTGTTGGATAAACAGCAGTGTGTGAGAAACGAGAAGCGTTATTGAGACAAAGGCAATGTGTCCCGCCGAGTTTACTCTTGGAGAGGCGACAGTGGCCGGGATCAACTAGTTAGTGCCAGCTCCTTTCGTACGGCGAGCCCTAAGGCAGAGCGCGGGCCTAGTCGGAGACCGGGATGAATTAACGATCTAATAAATGAAGCTCACTAGCTCATTTGCACCATTGAGGATCTAAGGATTACAGGCTTCGTTTTAGAGCTTGTTTTATCGACTTGAGCGAATCCCAGAAAACAACAAAGCATAGCTTCAAGTCTACATAGGCTTGACCCAACTCTAAGCATTTATCTCCTGTCCCTTTTCTCTTGTTCGTTTCGTTTCTTGATGACTCGTTGACCATGCTTCTCCTTGTTCGCATGTCTAATCCCCGAATCAGAAATATGTCTCGGTGCAACTGTACGATGAGGGGCAGGAAAGTCATGGTAAGAGACGGCACAAAGGTCAACAAGGTTGTTAGCAATAATATCGAGACCAACAATGGCATGCTCATATGTTAACGTGTTTGGCCCAGGTAGCGAGAGATGAAATGCCGGCCCAGGTCCCCCGAACCTGCAAAACATTGACAACGCCGCGTTCTTAGGTTCATCTGATTTTCTGGTGCCGGTGAACGACGTTCCCCCGGCTAAAGGAGACCGGGGCTCATACGAGGCAGCATGTGCAACCACCTAATATCAATGCAAAGAATGTCGGCAATGTTGAAGTTGTTTAAGAAATTTTTTCGTTGTGGACGGGTTAAAGTCAAGGAAACATTGAGGTAGGGCGACGCTACTCAAACTGTGACCTGGGAAGCAAAGGTGAGAAATTGATAGGAATTGAATCCGGTATTATTAAAACAAGAGAAACTCAGCACATTAAGGCTTACTCAGTTCCACCCTGTTTGGAGTTTGTTTGACTCAGGGTGTTACGATTAAACTCCGGGTACCGAAAAAGTTAAGGACAGAGTGCTGGGGAAGTAGACAATCCCCAGAAGAACAAACATCGTTCCTTCCTTCCTTTCTCTCCCCAACCCGGGCCCTTTATAACCCACTTCTCCGTTGTTCCTGCTAACCGCTCCCCCAATAAACCGGCTACGGCCGAATGGCGTATTTGGGGGAGCCGTGGGCGTCCAAATGGTACACCACGAAAGCAAAGCCTTAGGGTTCAAATCCTGTGTGCTGCGCCGGCCGAAGAAAAAACCACCGGGTTTTTCGTAACCGACCCCCATTCCTTAACCCCCCTCGGGGGGCTGAGATGATGGGGCAGTGAGCTTTTTGACTTTTTTCTTACTCTGAATAATTAAAATACTGGTATCATTTTCCGTAAGGTGAACAATATGCCGTTGGCAGTCCCTAATTGACCATCGCGATGTATTTTAATAGACGTCCAATTAACTAAAACCTAAGGCCGACGATCAATCCAGTGCCAAATTCGTAACAAGATGAAGCTATTGCAAGCCTCGTGTTAACACTAGGAGACCATGTACTTAGAGCCAGGGCTGGAGATTGAAGGCACCTTTGAGTCTTTGACGAGATTCTTCCCTCTTCTCACAGACTTGGATCTGGTACTTAGAATTAAGCCAGCTCTAGATAGTCTCGCAATACGTGTCGTATTCCAATCTGAGACCCTAGCATGGTCGTAATAATAAGTCAAGCCTCTTGATTCTATGAAACAAGACTTCCATGTTGAATGTGTTGTGTGTGTTGATTAATTAGATTCTGTCCAAGGGGCTGGCCGCCTGGGTTGAGATCCCAATGGCATGAACAGACGTCATTTATTAGTTTGGTCTTGCACACACAGCAGCATTGCCGTTATGTGTGGAGAGAAGGCTGAGCTTGGTGTCTGTGGAAGAAGCCAGCGCAGCGTCAACCGAGTCGGGGCTGGCAGAGTAACGAGGCAACACACGCTGCCGAACACTGGTCGAAAGAGACCTAGGTTGATGTCCTCCGTGTCATGATCAGACCCACCTCCAAGATGTGTCTCAGGGGGGAAGGGGATGGAAGCTGGGACGATGCGCAACATCAAGGCTTCTAGATACTTAGTGTCGGTGCGAGAAAGAATGTTGGGATACTGGGATTAACAGTCATCTCCTTTTCCTGAGTTGATGGTAGCCGTAATTCTATGACTTGTCTACCACTTCTCATCCTTTGCTGTTTTTACTGCTTTATTCTCTTCTTTTTCTTTTCGTTTTAATAACTTTGGGTACACATCACATTTTGACCGATTCTTGATTCATCTGGGTCTAACTCTCACGACCCCTTCAACCTGTGATTAGTTAGTCTGATTCATATCCATAATCTGTATTCTTTTATTTTCTTTCTCGCGGTCGTATATGATCATCATTCTTCCGTGAACTTAATAATTATACTCAGGTACGAAAGGCATAATCATTCCGACTTCCGGAGGACACTGGTTGCGCTCGAGGCGTCAAGCAAAAGTGAATGCTCTCTTGCTGCGTTTCAGATTCTCGTGGTCTCTTGAGAATTATGGTATCAGGTCACTCATCGCGAGTGACATTAGGAGTCCAGTTGATTTAGAAACATCTAGCAACCATGACTTTTGGTAATTACAGATCACGATTGTGTTCTAATTAGTTCCATGAAAAGCCGTCGAAACCCGTTGCTCAAACCTGGTCTGCAGCGTGGTATTTTAAGGGCCACAGCGATGCTCGACCTTAACTCGAATCTTCTAATTCCCAATTCTCACGATCCTGTCACAATGAGCTTGCCGCTTGGCCTCGGACCAAGGGGCTCGGACTTCCATCGGAGAGGTTGCTTAAACAAGAGCGCTAAATTGTAATTAATAGCTGAACTCGATCCGTCCTTTTCCATCCCTCAGCTCCCAGCTTCTCTTGGTCGTACCCCCACCTGGGTTTTCTCACGAGAAGAAACCCCTTATCTCCGACAGCTGTTGAGAATGAAAGGTGCAGCACGTAGTCGGCGAAGGTTCTGCATGCTCTGACGTCACCAATGCCCCTGACAAGGCTCCGCAACCTTGAAACGTGGTCCCGACTTGCCCCGTCCCATTTTCGCCTGTCCCGTCGTTCAGCTCAACTTTGACCATCTGAACAATGGAAGAAGATGAGGGATAGTTACTCGTCAGGAACCAGGCGTTGAGTCCGAGAAAACAGCAAATATTTTTCCCAGCTTGAATCGGCCCAACTTCAAGCCACCCGGGCCTTTTCGGCCGGCCGCATTTGACGCCCTCCCAGTGTAAAAAAAGCCATGCAGACCGGGATGTCATCCCACGCGTTTCCCTGATGGCGGATTTGTTCGCATGGCATGGAGTGACGGGGTTGCAGAGCCTGCTCGCATGGAAACCCCCTCCCCATCGGATTTGGGCCCCCGCGTTGACGACAGGCAAGGCAGGCAAGGTAGGACATGCAAGAGGTGCAGCGGCCATGCCGCTCAACCCGCTGCAGCCCAATGGTGAACCTTACCTGGGCTTCGGTGAGCCCCGAGGATTCGGGAGTTCACGCTGCAGTGACTGGCAAACCCACAGTTGCCCGCGTCCCGCGTGGGCGGAATCCTTGATAAATCCCACGTCCCTCGACGACCGTTACCGTTTAGCGCAGAAGGCGTGATTCCAAGGTCTGATGGTTCGATTCGCTCGATTGCTCTCGGTCCCGATTGACAATACCCACTTTTTGTCTTTCTGTCCCTGTTGACGTTACGTTGAACCCCTTGAGTGCAGCCAACAATTGCCTGCCGAGGTTTCGCGAGTGACTGTGACGGCGTTGGAGGATTCGCAGCTCTCTCTTCTCTTACATACTTTTTTTTTGTTATTATTTCCCTGTCCGACACTTCGTTGTGAGACATATCCCTCTCCACCCGTCGCATTTGTCAATCGATCGTGATTGTCAACTTTCCGGAGGGACAACGCCTGCGACTCCGTCCGGGCTCCCACTAACAACAACTGACCCCCGCCCCCCCGCGCGCGCGACGACGACGATCACTCATAACAGCGCCGCAGCAACCATGTCGCGACAACACTCTCCCGAGGAGGGCGCGGCGTCGGCAGACGAGAAGCGAGCCGCCAACATCGATGAGGGCCGCGAGCGACATGAAGAGCAGCTCCAAAAAGAGCGGCAGGCCTCCGTGGCCGGCAGCGCCGTGCCGTCGCCGACGGGCTGGTCGTCGTGGTTTGGCGGCCGTAATGTTGTCATTGGGCCGCGCATTGGGCCCGTCCTAGACAGCATCTCGGGGGGAGATTCGGAAACCGACCTGAGCGGCTCAGCGATCTTGGACAAGCAGCTTGCTGCAGAAGATGGGGCCGCCATTCAGTATCGAACGTGTAGCTGGCAAAAGGTATGTGCATCCTTGGTTTTGAGTGGATGGTGATTTTCCGGGTTCGAATGGGACGGACGACGTTAACATGTTGTGCCAACTTTACAGACTGCCGCGCTACTCTTTTCCGAGTACATTTGCTTGGTAGGTAGCCAAGAACCCCTCAAGCTTTGCTTGGCGATCTTGTGCTGGAGGTACTGGATGCTGATTGCTGGATGTGTTTGCGCCACAGGCGATCATGAGTTTCCCGTGGTCTTATAGCGTGCTTGGCTTGGTCCCTGAGTAAGTTCTAGACTTTTGAACGCCGAGAATGATGATAGTTCGTCCGCTAACACGCATCATAGCCTTATTTTGACCGTGGTCGTCTCTGGCATTGTCCTCTATACGTGAGACTTGCCCGATACTCTGCTTTCTTTGCGCCATGGGTCTGATTTACCTCCTGATAGGTCCTTGGTACTGTGGGAGTTTTGCCTTCGCCACCCTGAAGTCCGAGATGTTTGCGACATCGGCCAGATGCTATTTTGGAACAAGAAATGGGCGTGGTGGGCCACCGCGGTGATGTTCCTCTTGAACAACACTGTAAGCCCTCTAATCCTTCTTCGTTCCAGGACTCCACCGCTGACATAGAACCCAACAGTTCATCCAGGGCCTCCACGTGCTTGTAGGCGCCAAGTACCTGAACACCATGGCCGAGGCTGACTACGTCGGCTGCCGCACCGTCAGCTTCGGCATCGTGGTGACTGTCGTCTGCTGGCTCTGCTCGCTGCCCCGCACATTCGACGCCTTGTCTAAGCTCGGCACCGGTTCGGCCTTCTTCACGTTTATTTCCGTCCTGCTCGCCACCATCTTCGCCGCGATCCAGAGCCAGCCCGCCGGGTTCGACGGCACTAAGCCCATCGTGACGGCCATCCCGCTGCCCAGCACCACCTTTGTCAACGGCCTGGGTGCCTTCCTCAACATCAGCTACACTTTCATCGGGCAGATCACGCTGCCGTCGTTCATCGCCGAGATGCGCGACCCACGCGACTTCCCCAAGGCGTTGTGGGCGTGCACGATCGCCGAGATTATCTTGTTCAGCATTGTCGGCGCGGTGGTGTATGCGTATGTGGGCAACCAGTACATGACGGCCCCGGCGTTCGGATCGTTGGAGCCGCTGTTCAAGAAGGTGGCATTCTCGTTCATGATCCCGACCATCATCTTCCTCGGGGTCTTGTACGCGTCCGTGTCTGCGCGGTTCGTGTTCTTCCGCATCTTCCAGAACTCGCGCCACAAGAGCGAGCACACCCTGGTCGGCTGGGCGACCTGGACTTCCATTCTGCGTGAGTACTTATCTTCCTTGGAAATCGATTGAGAATACTGAACTGACCTTGGTAGTGGCTACCTGGATTTTGGCCTTCATTATCGCACAGGTCATCCCCTTCTTCTCCGACCGTAAGTTCCCATAGCCCATCCTACTGTCCCAATTGTCACCCCACTAACGCATCCTAGTCCTCTCCCTTATGAGCTCCCTTTTCGACAGCTTCTTCGGCTTCATCTTCTGGGGCGTGGCCTACTTCCGCATGCGTCGCGCAGACGGGTCGGTCTCGCTGCTCCCAGAAAAACAGCACACCATCGCCAGCTACCTTCTCGGCGCGCTCAACGTGCTGATCATCTTGATCGGCGTGTTTTTCCTGACGGTCGGGACGTATGCCACGGTGGAGAGTATCATTCTGCAGTTTGAGGCTGGAACGGTGGGCGGGGTTTTTACGTGCGCGAGTAATGGGCTGTAGTGGGGTTTGGTTGGTGTTGGAATGGGGTGGAATACATACATACGTATATACCTTGCTATAACTCAATTGGAAAGAGCACTGTCCCGGGAACTTGAGTTTGGAGAAATAAATGGTTGGTTTTTGGAAGGAAAACATGTCCCAAGTCCGTTGGTTGCACTGTGCTACAGTACATGTACATACTGTAATACTGTATGGAGCGAGCGGCCAGGTGGGGTGGACCATCACCACTTTCTTCCCATCCGGGTCCTCGGGGCCTCGGGCTGTCATTTCCAGTTTACAACCAAGTTCACGAAAAGGTTTTGCGGCGTTTTCACCATCGGAGCCTCTAGCGTGTGCTTCGCCACGGCTGCGATGATGAGGCAACCAGAAAAGATCAATCCGGCTGGGAACGGCAATGTCAACCCGCAAAAGGAGAGTTCTTTCTACCGGAGACTGCCGCAGGAAATCCGGAACCTGGTTTGGGTCCAGCTCTTTTCTTCGACCAGGATAGCCGTTGGATTTATCGAATACCCCGTCTCCAAGTTCCTCGATGTCACACCCGCGCCCAATAGCCTTGCGGCGCTCCGCATCTGCCGACGGGCCCGTCTCGAAATCGGCGACTCTTGGCTACGTCACATCCTATTTTACTTTCCAGGACTCCACACAATGTACAAAAGGCTTTCCGTCCTTCCTGTTGAGACGATCACAAAGTTACGGCACGTGAGAATGAGCGGTGAAAAATTTCTGTTCCCATGCGAAGGACGGAACAAAACACACTGCAGATACAGCATATTCGATGCCTTGAGGCGCCTCCCCGGCCTGCAGCTTGACCAGCTCACGATTCTGGGCGGCAGTTGGTCTGGGTGCAATTATATGGACCTTCTAAGCCTTATCGAGCTCGGAGATGGATGGAAGACGCTCCGATATCTTGACCGCAGCTCCGAACTGCTCGGGTTTCGCGGAAAGACGCGCGGCTGGACGCCCGATGGCGAAAGTAGATGGCAACCACAGCCCAGTGGCTTGAAACGTATCCTAGAAAAACGCGATGGCATAGCCTCGGCCCCTTCTGTCACGATCTACCGGGCAACTGAGTCGAGGTTCAACGGTGGCATGTTTGACCTAGCGAGACGAGTCAAATTTGAACAACATTGGGACCCCCAGGAACTCGTGTATTATCCCCAGGATGACGAGCTCATGACTAAAGGGGAGAAGGAGAAGGAGATGTTGATCATTGTGAACAGGGGCGCTGGCGTTGATTACGTGGTGAAGGACATATCTGCTCGACAGCTGGATGATATGGGCAGCTTGTTTCCCGAGGATTAACGTACTTTATCAGCGAGCGGGACATATCACCGAGCGGGACACTCTCCACTAC